>NW_027154276.1:47308-47518 GCF_002600585.1 Cystoisospora suis
CCCAGGAGCGACTCTTGTCGACGCCGGAAAAGGTAACTACACGCTGAAGGTCGCAGCTCTTCCCGCGGAAGCCCAGAACTTATGCTTCAAGTGCGACTATCCGGATCCGAGGAAGCACGCCGAGGAGATCTCGACCTCTACGTGCAAAGTGACTATCGCAGTCGCGGGGACATCAAAGACAACCACCGCTTCCACAACTTCTGCAGCCGA
>NW_027154276.1:47525-48904 GCF_002600585.1 Cystoisospora suis
CAGTCGCCTTCGCGTTCTTCAGCACTGCCGGTTTGCACTATTGAGACAGAGAATTCCCTCTGTGTTTCGCCCATCTCTGACAATGTTTTGTTTCTGACGGTGAGAACCGTCTTGCACGGTACTTGTGATTTTGTTGAAAGCACCGCCTTCAGGAAGAAATGCCTACCTCACTGGTTGTTTTTTGTTTTGCTCAGCATCCTTGATTTGGGGCTTTCTTTGATTGCCCGTCCTCGAGCCAGACTTTCTAAGTTCCTGTTAGAAGTGACAGCTCTCGGTGGCTCACTCAGCACCAAACATTGGGCCTACAGGGACACTCCAGCTTCACACGGTCGCGACTGCCTGCATTGCTCATTCCTCACCTTTTGCGTGAACCAGCCTGCGGCGTCTTCGGCTAAGGTGTACCTCCGGGATGGTCAGTATCTGAAGGAGACACTGGAAGAACGAACTCAGATTCTTGGATTGAGCTAAAGAAGTGGAGAAAAGCTTTTCTCTCTTGATGTGTGTATCTCGGCCGAAAGCTGAGGCAGAGCTTTCGTCTCTACGGCTAGGAAAAGTCACAGATGAGGAATGTTTCAAGCTAACCAGGGAGATTCCCGGAAGCAAACAAGTATGTCTCTATATCGATCTCTGTCTCTGTGTAAGTATGTACGTATCTGGGACTCCGTTCCTGTCCTCGTTTCTCGGTGTCTCCGACCGGAGAAGGCTACAGAAGCTGAAGCTTTTACGTCAAGCTGATACAAGAGGTTACTCGACAGGGCCTGGGGAATATTCTCTGTCTGTCTTTACTCAGTTTCTGACTCCTCTCACTTCACTTCACTCTACAAGATCCAGAGAACGGGTGTCCCACAAAATGAAAGCCCAAGGAAAGGGGGAAGCCACAGCAGTGAACAGGCCGGACTCAAGCGATCTCACATCTACACAAATCTCCGCGGGCGCGTCCAAAAGCCTTGGGTCTAGTCAATTTCCTTCAACAAAGAGACATCGTGAATGTCGGAGACACTCCTTCACACAAGAAGAGGGCAAGGACCTCGAGTACCTGACGCAGTCCACATGTATCACGGAAACAACGTGTATCTGCACCACCCCCTCTTCCTCCGACAAGCTCCTGGTCCTCGTCTTCTCCCTTTTTCACCTAAAATCATTGATTTCATTGAAAGGCAGCTCTTATCTTCGCTTTCCTTGTCTTGGCCGTCGGCTGCTTGACTAGCCGCTCGGCTGCTCGACTGGAGAGAAAAGAATGACGGAAAGAACAGTAGGAGGATCGGGGGTAGCCTTCTGTGCGTCCCATGTCCGAGGAGACAAACTCACACACCCCCCCTGGAGACCGACAGCGAAATGCTGAGCACACGCCGTCTGTTTGTGCCTTGCACTCACGATCC
>NW_027154276.1:48911-50448 GCF_002600585.1 Cystoisospora suis
CAGAAAGAAGACAGAAAAAGAAAGGCTAAAACACTCAGAGCGTTTTTTTCTTCATTTTTGCCGCATACCAAGACATAACTGTTGAATGGAAGCGAAAAGAGGTATGGGCTGCTATCAGGAGAGAGACTGTGCCACTTTACGACTGGGAGAAGGGCCTGAGATTTTCTATGGTTTGTTTAGATAAAGAAGGTCTTTGCTCGCGCTCTACCGGAATGAAATGAAGCGAGGTGGGCAGCGTCCGTATTGTGTTTTGATCTGACTAGAAGAAAAAGATCGATCCGTGGCATGATTTTAGAGGGGTGCACGGTGCACTCATACGAAGGAAATGGTTACACCAAACCCAATCTCACCGATTGCTTCTCTTCGGCCTCACCGCTGCGCTTTCAGGAGTTTCCTTGCTTCCGTTCCCACATTTAGTTTTCCTGGCTTCCGAGTTTCCCCCACTTGCATCCCGCCGTCTCCCTCTTCACGTCTACAGCTCCGGTACGCATCCGCTTCTTCGCCCCTTGCCCGTGCATCGCTGAGAGCGGTCCTACCGCCTTCCACTCTCGTGCTCCACTCGAAGATTGTCGTGAGCCGGTAGCTCGTTTTGTGCCCGGCTACACCGTCAACCAAACAGGGAACAGAATGCCGTGCACTCCCTCGGGCCCCCTGGTTCACACCTTACTGTGCTAGCCAGTCAGAACATTCTGACTGTAATCTGTCATCTTTTTGTCCTCGTCGCACCTGATTACTGAAGTTTGGGTGGCGGTCGATCCTGATTGGCGCTGCTGTGATGGAGTTCCTTTTTTGCCGAGCGAGTTGCGGTGTCTCTCCTGATGTCCTGCCGCGCCAAGATTCCCTCGCTGGAGCATACAGCACATCTCGAGGGATTGTGAAAAAGGCCTGTGACTCCGAGAGACGCTCCGTGGAGAGGTTGTTCATCCTGGCAGCATGTACCCGGACCGCCAAGGCACTCTGGCTGGGTCTATCAAAAAGCCAGACAGTTGGGCAGGCCGATCCCGCGGAAACACGCAGTTGCTGTTCGTGAAACAGATGCAAGAGGATCTTCACTCCCGTTAGGCATCATTCTGTTAGCGTATGCGAGAACTTTCCCCCGCTCATGAGTTGAGGCTAGTATTCTGTCGTCACGGGCGGGCACGCGGCTTCATGTTGAGATTCAACCTGCGTTTTTTTTTTATTCCGGGCGTGAAGCAGGCCGCAGTCAAAGCAGAACAACACTACTAACACCCCAAAACCTTGTTCAGCCATTGCAAACCACAGCCCCTTAGGGGTTGCTCGAGGGCAGGGGGCGGCGCCGTTCCGTTGTCCGCAGTCACTCGTCATCGGATAGGTGATCACTGTTTGGGCTTTCCCTGCCAAACAATCGTGCCGCCGCCGTTTCGCCGAGATGGCACACGTCGTTCAGCCTGCGATGTTAGCACGGTCAGCGAATCGCGCCTCGTTCACTCGGGTTCTCTCAGGCCTCCTGTCCCGTTAGTCTAGCCCCGCGCGGATGACCGGGCTGCAAGCCCTTCGGAAATTGCAGCGGCGAGTC
>NW_027154276.1:50751-55615 GCF_002600585.1 Cystoisospora suis
GACAGCGCGGGATTGGTCGAGGCTCAGCCAAGAAGACTTACTGAATCTCCAGTTTCACAATGCAGTTTCGAGGGAGAGAAGACGCTAACAGTACCAGTGAGCCCGTACACCCTTGAAGCGAAGTTTAGCTGTGGAATCACGTCAAGTAATGGCATTACAGTTGACCCGGACTGCGCCACCCAGCAGGTAAACTGCTGCGCTTCCCCCTCCGCCACAGATGGCAGCAAGTGTCAACAACAAACTATATCTCAAGCCACCGGTGTAAATGGTTCAGCCTCGATGGACAAGACCTCCTACGTCATCACCGTCAAGTTAGAGGGTACCCCGACGAACACTGCGGGAAAGCTGTATTTCTGGTGCAAAAAAAGTCAAGAAACCTGCGTCGTTATTGTCAGCATGCCGGAGGCACTTCCAGAGAGTAAGTCAGCACAAATTATGAGCGGTGTGCCGAACGTGGAACGACTCTGTATACAAGAAAGATGTTGGGTCATTATCACGCTGTTGCCTTGCCAATGTGAATGGATTTTGGTGCTTTTTGACTTCAGCTCAGTGCAATTTCAACAAAAATGTTAGCCTTCCCGCAATCTCGGATCCCAATAAGGAGGCCACGTTTCAATGCGGAGGCACAGTAAAAGGCTCACCCGACGACACTCAGGTGTTTAACGGGCCTGACTGCGCGGGGAATGCATCAAAGCTGAGTGACCTGGTCCCAGGAGCACAGCTCACAAAGGGCAAGGACGGCACCTTTACATTGAGCGTCGCAGCCCTCCCGAGCGACGCGCAAAACTTGTGCTTTAAATGCATTTACCCGGATCCGACAAAGCCCAAGGATACCGATGCGACATGCAAGGTGACAGTCACAGTTTCCGGTACATCAAAGACAACCACTGCCTCGACGACAACCTCTGCCGCCGAAGGCATTGCTGTTACCTCCTTCGCGGCGGTCGCCGTGGCATTCTTCAGCTTTGCCGGGAATGCGTACTACTGAGGCCAGGAGACGCTTTCTGCCGTTGATGTCTCTAGCGCAGTGGTCCTATTGATGCTGCTGACCGTACTGCAGGGTGCTTGTGACGTTCTTGGAAGTGCAGCTTCAGGAAGAGTGCTCGGAGCAGGGGATTTGCTTCATTGGCAGCTCCTCCTTTGTTTTTCTGAGCACTGTTTGATTTCGGGCATTCGTTTCTTGTCCGTTGTCGAACAAGAATTTTCTGTGTTCTTGACAGGGGTGTCGGCTCCAGATCTCAGTGGTTACTTAGTTTGAAACATGGACTTCTCCGACACTCCAATTTTGTCTCCGATTCCTTCATTACTGAGTCATCTCATCTCATTCTCCGTTTGGGGGTTCCTTCGGGAATGACTTGCGAAAGAGGCATCACAACTGTTTCACAAGGGCCAACTCCTCTGTCTACCGCATGCCGAAGTGCCGCGTCTTTCTTCCATTCGACGTGTTTTTCGTCCTAAACGACACTCGGTTACTTTTCTCCATGACACTGGAAGTCACACTCTAGAGAAACGCGCGAAACAGAAGGGAAGGTCAATTTCACTTTGCGGGTTGCTGCCCTTCCGAAGGAAGCCCAGGCCTTATGCTTCAAATGTGACTATCCGGATCCGAGGAAAAACCTCGAGCAGAACCAGATCGCTACGTGCAAAGTGACAGTTGCAGTTTCCGGGACATCAAGCACAGCCAGTGCTTCCACGACAACCTCTGGAGCCGAGGGCGTTCCTGTTACCGCGTTCCCACCAGTCGCCCTTGCATTCTTCAGTGCGCCCAGGTTTTTGTACTAATGACATAGCAAAAACTCTTTCTGTCTTTTGCCCGTCTATGACAATGTCCTTTTTTTGGTAACCGCGCTGCAGGGTACTTCTGCTTTTGTTTCAAGAATCAGCTACAAGAGCAGTGCTCGTAGCAGGGAATGCTTGCGTCATTGGCAGCTGCTCTTTTTCTCTTGCGCGCAATTTTGATTTGAGACTTTCTTTGATTGTCCACTGCACGTTCCTGGTAAGAGCGGCAGCTCCCGATTCCAAGTGGTTCACTTAGTTTCAAACACGCAGCTGTGTTGTGGTACACTCCAGCTTCACCCTCACGACTCCCTGCATTGCTCCTTTATCACTTTTTGCTTGGACTTGTCTGCCGCGTCTTCAGCTAGAGTGCACCTGCGGTACAGTCGGCCCGTGAAGGAGACGACGGAAGAAGGGGGCGGACTTAGATTCTTGGGTTGAAGTTAAAGAAGTGGAGAAAAGCACCTCTCTCATGACGTGTGTACGTTGACCGAAAAGTGAGACAGAGCGTTCCTCTCGGTGCTTAAGGAAAGTCACAAAGAAGCAGTGATCCACGCTAGATTCCTCTCGGTGCTTAAGGAAAGTCACAAAGAAGCAGTGATCCACGCTAGATAGGGAGTTTCCCGCAAGCAAACAGATGCACATTTATATCGATATCCGCCTCTGTGTAAGTATGGACGTCACTGGCTCCGCGTGTGTGTCTGCGTTGTCCCATTCTTGAAGGAACGCTATGAAAGCTAAGGTGTTTCACGAGAAGTTGATACACGGGTGTACCCAACAAGGTCTGGCGTAAAGCTGAAAAATCACAGGCACGTTTTCATAGAGGGTCATGATGTCCAGGACAGAAGCTTTCTTTTTTCGTATGGAAAGATGCACCCCCATAGACTGACAAACTACAGGGGACGATAAGAAACGCAGTCAGTAAGAAGCTTCCTCCTCCTACATGAATTACACACCTTTGCTTTGTTCTTTGTCGCTCTAGACTTTTCACCTCCCCGTTCCCCCACCTCCAAGAACTAGAAAGTCCTTCTTGCATCTTTCCCGTGGTCTTACGTGAGAATCCTCTTCTCGTCTTGATTCTCAGTGCCTGGCTTCTATTTTCTCCCAGTCTTTACTCACTTCCTGTTTCCTCTCTCTCACTTGACTCCACAGCATTCAGAGATCGGATGTGTCGACAAAATGAAAGCCTGAGGAAGGAAGGGGGGGGGAAGCCGCGGCAGTGTACACGCCGGACTCGAGCGGTCTCGCATCCACACGGATCTCCGGCGGCGCCTCCACGCTCTCAAGATTAGCTGATAGCCTTCACCCAAGAGACCTTGTATTTGTCAGTGACACTCTTCACACAGGAGGTACTCTAAGTATGTTATATGTATCATATGAAGGGCGTATCTGCACCACTTCCTCCTCCCCCTCTTCCTTCGACAAGTTCTGACACCCGCCGTCTTCTGCCTTCTTCGGGAAATCGTTCATCGCATTGCAAGGCGGCTGTCATATCTCCACTTTTTTCTTGGCTTGGTCGTCGGCTATCTGAATAGCTGGTCGGCTGCTCGAATGCAGCGAAACGAATGTCGAAAGATCAAGTAGGAGACTCGAGCAGCCTTCTGTTTGCCGCGTGTTCCAGGAGATGAGGACACACAACGGACGCCGGGAGCGTAATGCTGAGCACCTGCCGTCGGTTTGTGTCTTACCTCCACGGGCCCCGCTAAGAGTGAAGTCCCAGGCGTGTCCGAATCATGAGAGGAGCTCAGAAAGAAGGGAGAAAAATGAAAAACTAGAAAGCTCAAAACTTGTAACTGCTCGTTTTAACCCCCGAGGAGGACATGACTTCTTGATAGAAGGCAGAAGAGATAGGGGCTGTTAGCAAGAGGCGACTGCTCCACTTCATGACTGGGAGAGAAAGGACTGAAATTCTTTCCTTTCTGTTTAAGTATAGAAGGCTTTTCTCTCCCTCTACGCATGATGATAGGTGCGATGTAGCGAGGTAAGCATATTCCCCATATTCTGTTTGGGGTTGCTAGCGTAAACGGGAACGTTTCCCAGCTCACAAGTGTCGGTGGGTCCGTACTGTCGCCACGCGGGAGCAATGTGGCTTTGTACTGAGATTCACCCTGGGCTCCAGGTTTATTGGTTAGGGCCAGTGAGACTAACCCGCGATAGAAAGTTCCTATTCGTACACAAGCAGGCCACCGTTGAAGGAGGACCAACCCTCTCTAACACTCCCTTCTAGGCTCCCCACCGTTGCTCACCCTTCGCGAAGCACCATCCGTCCGGGCGTCGCTGCTAGGGCGGGGGCGCCACTCCCTTGTCATGGGCTACGCCCTAACTGATACGTGGTCGCTGTATGGGCGTGTGAGCTTCCAAGTAGCTAGGCACTTGTCTTGTTTACGCCGTGGTCCGCTCTGCTTTGCGAACAAAGCCTGATATGGGAGACAACTTCCGTTATCTGAAACTGTCGTCGTCGAGATGGGTCATTTCTTTCTCATCCCATGCGCTGTCGCCGCGTTAGCGTTGCCGGCCCTCGGCGTCATAGCAGCCAACTCAGAACAACTGGCGACACTCGCAGATGTGGACACGATTCCAATTCTGAGAGGTGTGACCGGACCAGGGACGTTTGAAAAAGCCCGAGAAAGATACGACTTGAGAGGCAGAGGACAGCGCCAGATTGGTCCAGGCGCAGCCAAGGAGACTTAGCGAACCTCAGATTCCCCAGTGCAGTTTCGCGACAGGGAAGGCGCTAACGGTTGCAGTCAGCCCGTACACCCTTGAAGTGACGTTTAGTTGTGGAGACAAGTTAGACAGTGCCATTACAGTTGAGCCGAACTACACTACAGTGAAAGATAAACGCTGTACTCCGTGTGGCGACAATTGTCAGCAACAATCTATACACACCGGGGAAATAGAGTGAGCAAAAACACTACAATTCGCTTTTGGCACACATTGCAGTAGAGCTTGAAAGTCTAGCCTCTCTGTGTCCACAAAGACAAGCTAAGTGTAATAACAACATGAAAAAGGCGAACACCCGTATATTAGTGCTCTAGTAAATGACTTTCACTCAAGGTGGCGGTCACGGGTGTGCTGCCGCGTCGCT
>NW_027154277.1:0-50359 GCF_002600585.1 Cystoisospora suis
TCTCCGACTTTTTGTGCGTCTCTTCTCCGTCGGAGGTGGGAGGCGCATGGTCTGCACGCCTGGGCTCTTCTCAATCGGCGTAGCAGTCTTCCTCGGATTTGGGGTGAGACCAGAAGATCGAGGGAATCCTTCTCTCCGTCTTAAGCCTTGCTAGATTGTTAGGTGGAGACAGTGCCAGTCATCACTTTCCTCCGGTGTATTGAGAGACTTTAAGGCTGAGTCGGGAGCGCAAGTCCTGGATGTAAGTCTCTCTTTGTCACCCGCTGAAGAGGGGGATTCTGTAGGTGCTCCCCCCCCGGCCCCCCCGCGTTCTCATGTATAGAAGGTGTATCTGTTTCTCTGGACCTAGCGGACTTGGAGTAGAGAAAGATAATCTGGTGAAGAGTGTGGTTTTCGCTCACTCTCATGTGCTCTTCTGTTTGGTAGAGTGAAGGCCTTGAACACGGGAGACTGTGAGAGGTGAGATCAGAGGAGGGGGGACATTCGAGGGCAGTTTGGGTTGCGGGGTACCCAAGGAAAATGACTGGAGCTGTGGAGGCTCCTCTTTCTCACCACCATGAGCTTTCAGATTGTAATCCTTGCTGTGAACGATCGCCAACTGGAGGGAGAAGAGAAAATACAGAGATATTGAGGAATGTTGCGACTCGGGGCGTCGTGATGGAGTCGATAAGGAAAAGAGCCGGGGTAAGAGAAGGCGAGACTGTTCACGGTAGCGAAGCTACGATGAAGACAGAACAGCACGGAGCAGGGCATGAATCGAGAGAAGACTTCATGTTGCAAAATCTCGCAGAAGAACACTCTCTCAACGGTCTCTCCAGTACGCAGGTCAGCACTGCGTCTTCACCAAGCAACAAAGACAGTTCGCAAATGAACCACCATCGGCACAAGAGGCGTGGAGAGCGACAAAGATCTGTGCCGTACTGGGGAGATGGACAAGCGGGTGAAGAAGAAGATGAAGGTGATGGAAGTGGTGAGGGAGACCCTGACGACGGAAGTGTAGAAGGAGATGAGGATGAGGGGAGTTCCGGAGGTGAAGAACTGAAAGATGATGGCGAAGGTTCTCAGGGAGACGAGGAAGAAGACGAAGAAGAGGGAGACTTTTTAGTGTCACAGTTCTGGAGGGGAACGGCGGCTAATGAAAAGAAGAATGGGCAGGACGAGGAGATGTCAAGCCGAGATAGTGCACGCAGGGTGTCTACCCGCTTGCCCGCAGAGAGAGGAGAAGAGTCGACCAGACCGCAGGAGGGCGGAAGTGGGTCTCGTTCCGACTCCTCTGATTCATCTGAAGAAGACGATGAAATAGAAGCGCCGAGACGGAAAAGAAGAAGAAGACTTGTTCTGGCGAGGTGCCCAGATGATTCGACAGGAGAGAATGACACACAAGAAGATCAGAATAAAGGTGCGAACAGTAATGAAAAGGAGAAAGATCATCTCCTGTCTCGTGTTTCTGGGTCTGGGTTTTTCTACTCTTCTCAAGACCTTCCGTCTGTGGCAACATCAAAAGAGCCGCATCATGCTTCTACATCGTCTCTACAGACTTACGCGTCTGGTTCCGTCTCCTCTTCAGGCCGGCCGAACAGTGATGAGGTGACTTCGCTGTCACACCGCCATTCGCTCTCCGAAGAACATCAGAACAAGTCTTCCTCTGCCTCCCCCTTCTCCCGTTCTCGTCGGTCTCCATCGGGCGCGGGAGCAGCGGAATCTCCACCAGATACCTCGCATTCGTTTCCCTACCTGTCGTCTTCTTTCGGTAAGCAAAGAAGCGATCTTGCCGTGCGCGAAAGTGAGCCTATCTCTCGTCGTGCGGGTTGTTGTTCTCCTGATACAGTGCTAAGCGGATCTGGTTGGAGGACGGGGAGAGAAAAAAGCCCTAAAAGCGACCGTCTTGAGAGTGAAGGAGAGGAATATCAGGAGGCAAGAGAACAGGATGACGATGAGGAAGAACAAACCCCGTTGCAGAGTGATACGTCCGAAGAGACGTGTCTGAGAACAAGGAGACGTGCGGGAACCTCAGATACAGACAGAGAAGATTCTGTTTCTGAAAGCAGCAGCGGAGAAGAGGAGAGTGACCGACCTTCCTCTTCTCGTGCTGCTGAAACTGACCAAGAGGTTGTGAATTCCCAAGCGTCATCATTCTCCTCTTCCTCACGTCGATCTTCTGACTCTTCAACACCGCATTCGTCGCTCGATTCATCCTCTTGCAGCTCCTCTTCTTCCTCCTGCAGCTCCTCTTCGTCGTCGCCCCCGTGCCCGTCACAGTCGTCATCGTCGTCATTTGTCTCGTCTGTTTTTCTACCCTGCTCTACTGTATCTTCTTCGCTATGTTCCTCCGCCTCTGCTACCAAATGCTTTTCTGGTAGAGGAGGTTTTGTTAGATGTGAGGGAAGAGACAAAAAAGAAAGTTTATCTCCTTCTTTTGTCAGTGCTTCACACGCGAAGAAAGGGGGAGGCACGCTTTCGTTCATCTCCACGTTATGTCCTTCTCTCACCCGGGTGCTGAGTGGACGTGAAGGAGATAACGAAGGAACTGGAGAGCCATCTCAACGGCGAGGTAAAGAGGGGAATGGTGACGTTAGTAAAGAAGAGAAAGCGGAAAGATCACTTGATAATTCTCAGGGAGATAAGAGCATGGATAACGTCTCACGTCCCTTGGTAGGAGATCCGAGTGAGCCCGTCTCATACCGCGGTCATGTCAAGGGAGAGCCGAGCTCTTCATCTTCTCTTCGTCATCCTCGTCGTCGTCCCTCATCCACTTCCTCTCTTCGTTTGAATCTGTCTTCCGGCGAACAGTCGGGTAACGATTCAGAGAGTTTGGCTCTAACGACGTCAGGAGAAGGGGGAATTGGAACGCAGGGTGAGGAGGGAAGAAGTAGTAATCCTTCTTCACTGAGCGGAGAGAGCGTGGAAGGAGGCGAAAGAGGCGTCCACACTCGGGGATGGAGAGAAGGAGAAGAAGGAAGACGAAGAGGTTCTAGTGGGGGAGGAGGAGGAGAAGAAAGACGGAATGATAGTTTAAGACAAGGAGAAGATGAGAAATCAGGTGAGACGGGTGGTGACGTGGAAGACACAGGGAGTGTGTTAGAAGTGGCAAGTGGCAATGAAGAAGAGGCAGGAGCTATCAGCGTTGATAGTGGAGACGAAGATGACGATGATGTGTCGGTTGTGAGAGAAACAAGCGCTGAAGGAGAGGATGGACGTCCTCGCTCTTCTTCTCCTCCGGCGTCATTCCTTCATAGTCATTTAGTCCGCTGTTTTCGTAATCCAAATGCTGCCATTTTCTTGCGCTCTCACATGCAAGAAGCACGAGGGAGAAGTGGTTCTCCAAGGCCTCTGGATGAAGAGGGAAGAAGAGAAGGAGAAAGGAGTGGAGATCGTGAACAGGCTCCAGGTGATTCTTTAGAAGTGATTGCCGTAGAAGAGGAAGAAGAGGAAGAGGCGGTTGAGGTCATTCGCGTAGAAAATCAGCAGACAGCAACAAATCCTGCTTCTCTTGCATTGGCACAAGGATACTTTTTCCCTAGCTCCTTCCCTTTAAGCATGCAGCCTACTGGCTATATGTTGCCGTTCTCTCCTGGTATGATGATGTCCGCCGCTCGTGTGCCGGCTCCCGTAGAAAGAGGAGAAGAGTATGCAAATGTACCTAGGTGTGCTATCTGTTTGATGAATCTAAGAAGACGTCATGAGGAGGTTTTACGCCTTATGGAAGAGCAAGAAGATCATGAAGAGAAAGCATCGACGAGTGCAGGTGGAGAAACACAAGAAGGACAGGATGAGCGGTCTTCCTCTTCTTCACCTAGAAAGGAAACAGGGAGTGAAGGAGCGAAAGACGGAAGAGACCCAACGTCCCCCGGTCACCCCGACGAAGGCAATACGGGTAACGGTGAGAGCCGTTCTGGAGGAGGAGGAGGAGATAGTAGCAGCAAGGGGGGAGAACAAGAAGAGGAGACAACAGGAGAACAAGCAGGAGTATCTATGGGGGGAGAAGACGCGAGTAGTAGCAGTAGTAGTCGTCCCAGTCCTCCTTTATCTGGACAACGTAGAGGAGGAGGCGGAGGAGGAGTCCGAGGAAAAGGAGGGAATAGACGAAGGGGAGGGAAATCAGATGGAGGGACAGCTGACCAGAAGAAGGCTTTAACAGAGAAGTTCAAAGCTCTTTATTCGAAAGATGATGAGTCTCAAACAATGGTCACAGTCTGTGGTCATGCGTTCTGTCAAGGATGCTTACTACGTGCATTAGAAATGAAAAAGGAATGCCCTGTATGTAGGAGAAAACTACAAGGGCCGAGACAGTTTTTCCCTGTCTTCTTCTGAGTGCCTTGGGTTTCATAGATGGAAATTTCACTTCCATCCACTACGATGCTGCAGGACACCTCCGCTCGTCATGGAATGTATTCTTCTCTCATGAATCTTCAAGAGTAGAAACGAAAGATATCCGATTTGTAAAGGATTTGCTTCAAATCCTTTTCTCTTTAGTTGCTGTTGAATGAAGAATGTTTGATCATGAGTCAACACCCCTACTTGTTATTGGCTCGCTCATTCAGTCGCCCTCCTGGTATCTGTTGACTTGGATCAGTACAAATCTCTTGTGCACGGAGAGAGACAAACCCCTACCTACTACCTGCCATTCATTCGCTCACTTTCGAACTGGTGACAAACTTCGTTATTTTCGACACGGCAGCACAGAGGGAAAACTCCAATACAGTCCGCATGTTGTTCTTTTTTGAAAAAGCACGTGTAAGGCACGCATGTATTCTAGTTCTTTTTGTATGTAAGCATGTGGCGGATACTTGAAAAAGATTCGAAAATAGACACGATTTGACGGGGCGGCTGCTCCGTGGACCCCCAGAATGACGCTAGCACTTCCTCCCCAGGCCGGCAGATGATGAAGTAGGAAAAAGATACTGTGGTTTTCTTTGCGGGAAAAGATCCCCGGCACGGCATTGATGCACGCACGGGTCTTAGTAGCAGGCCAGTTTTTCCTGGAGCAGTCATCGGCGGCGTCAGAGTCTGTGGGGCCTGCTTGCTTCTACCTGGACGTAAGGAGTCTCTGGGTAAAAGAGCCCATTGGTGGTGGTGTTTGTCGGTGCTGCCACGGATCGCGGGCTACAGAAAAAGAAAGGCTGAAGCTTAGCTTCTCTTCTTTTTCCCTCTGGCTTCAAGGAGAGGGTCTCTCATCGGAACACGCAGGTCAGAGATATTGCACAGAACAGTGTAGGCCCTTTGTTTCAGTTGAGCCCGACGGCAAGAGGTCCGTGTAACACAACTCTACGAGAGATACAAAGAAGTTTTGGAGTACAAGTTGTTACTGATCTCTAGCTTGAGGGTGCACAGCCCGTACGTGCACAAAGGCAGCTAAACTCACGGGGGGGAAAGATGGAGTAGTGTGAGCCAGCATTGCTGAAGGGCGTTAGTGTCTATCGGCGCTGAGTGTTTAGAGGGAGAGACAGCATCATGAGGACGCCCAAAGTGAAGAGTTCTGACAGGTTGACATGCGCGGTGAGCTCCAGGGCAACCGATCGCATGGAGCAGACAACCGCCGGCTGGTTCTTGGGGATGCGCCAAAAGTAGCGCACGTCAGACCGCCAACGTACGTCATCGGAGTGCGGAATAGGTCGATAGGGGGGGTGTCAAAGTCAGATCTGGACTCGTCACTTTCCGTTATGAATAGGAATGACTTTCCGTCTCCGCGACTTCCACGAAAAAGTACAAGGATCATCATATTCACGAATTCAGCGACTGCAAGCACGTCTGGGGGGTCTAACGCGGCCAAGGCCTCTTATTTCCATCCGCGTAGTCAAGCCCGAACGGCGACTGCCTAGTGATCCTTTAGCTCGTGGGACGGAGCTGCCGTCGTGTGTGTTTTCTGATAGCCTTTTGATGTTGAGGTCTCCGTAAACTTTTTACGTGTCCGCACCGCAGCGTTTCTCTTGGGAAAGGCTGTGGCCTAAACAAGGTGTGTGCTGCGTGGTTGCGGTACACCGGCTATGTAGTCACTTTGTTGAAGCTCGTGCTTCAAGAAACTCATCAGAAAGTGCCCCCCTGGACTACTTGTCTTGCCACTTGGCAACTGCCATGCAAACCATAGGAGGAAGCTTGCTTCTTCTGCCAATAGTTCGGATCGCAGATACCCAAATCGTGGACGTTTGTGTTTCGTTGCTTTGTATCTTACTGTAGGTGAGCTGTGCTGCTATATTGGACTAGCGATACCGAAGAAGATTCTTCGTAGATCCGGTCTGGGCGCGAGTACGGCCCGCCGCCTGACATGCGTAGCTCACCGTCGACACAGAACAACTCTCATCATTCCCACCTGTTCTTTGCCTCCATAGCAAACGCTATTCGGGCACAACCTTGCTTGAGCCGTCCGCAGGGCGAAAACCCTTGCTATGCTACCCCCCGGGGGATTCTTTGGAGTGGAGTGGGGACTTGACCAGCTACTGCCGTTGAAGAGCCTCCTCAGTCTCAACAGTCTACCCTGATATCATACGGGTCTTCCTTAAATTCTGTTTCTACTTGTCCTTGGGACGGTCTGAAGTTGTTTACTCACATTCACACTCAGCCGCATTTGTCATGAGTCGAAATGGGACCCTCCCATTTACCACGGAAGGCTTGGATTGATCAACGCTAACTTCTCTCCTTTGCACCTGAGGCCGAGGCGATACGGCACCAGGGAGCGAGAGGCGGGCTGGTGCCATTCCATTCCCGTGAAACAGACCCCGATCATGAACCAGCTCACTCGAACCGGCAATTCCCTTTCCTGGCTCTTTCCTGTTGCACAGAAAAACTAAGCAGAGGCTGCCATATATGAGTAATACGATCTGGCTCAGCACTACGACAACTTGGAGCGTCTGGCCTGCAGACGCTTTTCATTTACCAAACAGCTACCTTGAAGAGAAAAACGGAAATGCCATCTCGGCACTTCCCCCGGACCTACATATACTTCCTCTCCTCCATAGCTATCTCTCGCCCCGAACTTCTGTAATCATTTGCAAATGTACCCACCCACTCCCGCAGTCGCTCTGCCTTGGAACACACAAGCACATTCCACCCAGTCACGCACGTGGTAAAGCGACCACTCCAAATAAAACGGGGAGGGAAGTGCATGTTGTACACATATGAATACTTGACTTGTCTACTCCAACCCATCGGTACTCACGTGTATGCGGACACACATAACAACACGAATAGCACTCAAAGGTTCTCGAGTGGTTTAGGTAGCTAAAAGTGAGTATCTACAAGCGAACATATATACGTCTCCTCCCCCTTACAAAGAAAAAATCGGCAATCTTGAACTCTACGGACAAACTTTCGAAATCCCAAACACGTGCTGCTCATATATCCAAGCAGTGAACAAACCCTCTACCAAGCGTAGATAGAGACACGTATCTGCTCTATATACATGTGTAGTTCCTAACGGGGGGTGAAGATTTTGTAACAGTAAATCCTCACCAGGGATCGAGTACGTCAATTCCCGTAGTATCAAGTCGGATGCTGAGTACACAGGTGTAAAATGTCACTCTCAGCCCACGCAAAAAAGCAGCGCAATGCCCTGTAAATCGGCTTGAGAAACGTACATACAGTCTTCGAGTAAAAACAGAAGCAAATCACACATGATACCATCCATGCCATCCGCCGCCGTCGCTACCTTTCTTCATCAGGAGCGAGAACCACGCATTTTGCCCCCCGTCTCCATTCACGTCAGCTTCTCTGACACAAGTGGTCATGATCGGTGTGAAGGAACTCGGAAGACACTGAAGCGAGAAGACCTCGTAAATATCCGAGACGACTAAGGTGGTTCTAGAACGGAAAAGGGCGTGACGCCAAAGCCAGGAGACACTGTATCTGTATCGACTAATGGAGGGCTGAAGAACAGGCGGTTGCGGAGTACGACGGAAACTAAGGAGGGAAAGCAGAAGACGTTCTGACAGGCAAAAGACGGTCGTTTTTCCAGCAGCGTCCCCCGCCGGAGGAACGGATGATGGTGCGCGACTGAGAAGCAGCAGGGCTCCATTTGAGTCAGCCGAACTGAACTAGGAAAGAATCGGATACGGACAAGAACGCTGTTCCATGAAAAAGGAAGAAGTCTCATCGAGTAAAGCTCCTTCGCAATCTCTTACAGGTCATCCTTATTCCTCCTTCGCAATCTCTTGCAGGTCATCCTTAATCCTCCTTCACAATGGCGACAACCATCTCGCGAGACCGCTGCTCATGCTGTCTCTTCGATCGCTTTGTCCGGAGGTTTTCGCGTGAGAAGGTTCCCCAAGAAAGAAGTGAACGGACAGACCACTTCGTAAGCTTCCTTTCCTTTACCTAGAATGTCCCAACTGGTGCGATAGAGACGGACAATGCTTCCTTTTTGTCAGAGTCGGCGTGTCTATCTAGTCTACCATCGGATGCTCCTTGGAGGTGGAACAGGCCCTGTTACTTCCCCCTGATGAGCTGAATGAAGTAACGCCATACTCCGATTGTCCTGTTTTTCCGAAGAGAAGGCGATACCTCCTCCACCCACGGAAGGACCATTGGGCATGCTGTTGACTGAAGGATTGCCTTGAGACATGGTCTGCACCAAGAAAGAAGGAGGACGTGGAAAAGTAAAGGGGACAGATGGTGGCTGTGACGAAGAGAAAGGATGTACTGTCTCAGGTGGAGACGGACAGTGGGGAGTGCTAGGTACAGACGGGGTCGGAAAAGACGGACCGGGTGGGACACTCGTCACCTGTGGCTCTCCTGCTATGCTCCCATTGGCAAACGGCGCTCCGTAAGCCCGCTGGTGCCCCTGAGGCCACGACGTCGTATTAGGACCGGGGGGCATGCCTTGGTTAGCTACTCCTGTGGGCGGTACTACTCCTCCTTGAGCTCCGACCCCTGGAGACAACATGCCAGATGCCTGAAACGGCGATGTCCTTATAGGAGGGGACGCAATGCCCCCACCCTGACTGTGGCTTTCCTTTGGCACTATCCCGTTCAGCTGAGGTACAGCAGGCTGCAAGCCTACGGAGGGAGGGGAAGTTGTTCGTCCATCGTGACTATAAGGAAAGGAGTTAGTTGCATGGACCGCTGTAGCGGTGGAGAAGGTCTCCTGACTCTGGTGTTCTCCGCGGCCTCCCAACGCCGACTGGGCTTTTGGAAGATGAGGCTCCGAATGATGTGGAGCAGTGAAAGGACCCGGCTTACTCATGCTGTCACCAGAAGAGAAAAGGTGACCCATGTCCGGAACTCTTGATCCTGCTGTTGCATCCCTTGGAGAGGCAGCAACATTGCTAGGGAAAGTCTGCGATGGAGGAGGAGATGATGCAGAGGAGGAGCCATCAGAAGCGAAGAAAGGAGCCACGCTCTGAGGCGGGATGTTGTTCTTCTCGGCCCCATTCGAGATAGACGGAGTTGCACCCTGAACCCCCGAAGTTTCTCCATTACTTGAAGCACCCGTACCACCTTGCATACCAGTACTCGCTGGTACTGGTGGACGCAAACCCGGTGCTTGAGCAAACATACCTCCGGCTTGAGGAGGCATACCCGGGACTTGCCCTTGGGCTTGAGGAGGCATCATACCTGGAGCTTGCGGGGGCATCATACCTGGAGCTTGCAGGGGCATCATACCTGGAGCTTGCGGGGGCATCATACCTGGAGCTTGCGAGGGCATCATACCTGGAGCTTGCGGGGGCATCATACCTGGATTCTGTGGAGGCATCCCGGGTGCCTGTGGCGTCATAGCCGGAGCTGGAGAGGCACAGGGTGTTGACGACGCCGCCCCCCCAAAAGGATTCGAAAGAACTCCAGACGAAGGTGGACCTACGGCCCCGCCTAAAAAGAAACATGGAACAGACAGAGGCAAATGGGAAACGTACGAGGAGTGAAGCAGAAAGGCACGTTCGCGGACTGGCCCACAGGCACTAGTTTGACGATCTGCAAACAAGAGGAGAGCTACTGGACTTTTTTCAGCTCCAAGGGTCTCTCCCTTGTTTATAGCTGGTTCTCCCGCTTCCCCGCCCCTAGAGGAAGTTCCAGCAACTACAACAAGCCACCCAAGGATAGCAGCAGAGAACATATCCTTAAGCAACGCTAGAGCAGCATCAACTCAAACAAGAGAAGCGAAGTACTCGGCATCTCTGCAACTGTTCTACCCTCTTCCTCCCCTTTCTTCTCATCGGCGATACCTGCATGCGAACACGACGAAAAGAAGTCTCGTGCCAGTGGGAAGTAGAGCATAAAGACGCATACCAGGGGAGGGCTTGTTGTTTCAGAGCCTTTCCATCTATATGCCAACAAGAGAGAACTGAAAGAATCTCTGTGGGGTAGCCCAAGTGTGTGACACAGCATTTTCCTGTCAGTCCGAGCTTTCAACAGGGGGACCGAACTCGCTTAACTAAAAGCATGCATTTACTCATTCCAGGTTTCACGATTCATTTCTCTCTCTTTCCCTTGACTAGAACAGTAGACGTGATTTCTTCTATCCTCGCAAGATTTACTTGCTGAGTCGCCTGCACAGCTGGCGGGAGGCGATTGCGAGACAGGCGGGGGGAGAACACCCTGCCCGCTGGTATGACTTGATCTGTTGTTAGTTGAACCAAAGACATCCACGTAGCGATTTCGCTTATCTGCGCCTGCTCGCATGCAGCCCTGCGCTCCTCCTCCGAATGCCCCAGCCTTTGGAGGCAGAGAAGGGGGTGGAGGAGGAAGAGGAGAATGAGAAGGATTTCCTGCTGAACCCGGGGCTGAAGCCGAAGGTACATGAGAGGTATCGTGTTGCTGTTCCTCTTCTTCCTCGTGTTCTCGGCCTGCGCGGCCAAGGCAAGAAAAACACAGGCGTTGACAAGTGGAAACATTCACGACCAGAGAACGGGTCTTTGAGACCTAACCGTGAAACAAGAAAAGGTAAAAAAGATAGGACAGATGAGCTATAGTAAAAAAAAGAACACATGCGCTGTCCAGGCGGCGGCCTTCTATCTTTACTTGTTCTCATCATCACCTCTCCTTCATCTTCTTCTCTTTCTTTCTCTCTACGTCTTTCAGTTCTACCTGCGTGCTGCCTGCCTGTCTAACCGACCTGATCTAGTTTGACTCCTTCAATCTACCTCTCTATCTACTAACAGAATTCCGCACTTCTCTCTAGCTCTGATCGTGGTGGGTGTTGTCAATCCAGAGTTTTTCGTGTCATCTTGAAGATATATATCTAGTGCAAGCAACCAAGGACTTTCATATCTGAGTAGAAATCCTGAGAGAGCAAAAGTGCTCCCTAACCTTGAGGTAGACAGACCATCTAGCTTCTGTCTCGAGAAGAGAGAGAAGAGAACAGACACGTCTGTAACATACGCGTTTAACAGAACGACGTACCTCTTTCTCTCCATCTTTTCTGAACGTGATCATAGTAATATGCATTCTCGACTCCTAGATTTCTTTCCTCTACACTCAAAGCCTTCTTGATTCCTCCAAGGACGTCGCTGAGCCATCCACCAGCCAACCCCCCTAATCCTCCCCCCTTTCCTCCTGCTCCACCACCACTACCGTCTCCTCTTCTGTCTCCTGCTCTTCCTTCGTCTCCACCTGAATGACGTGAATTCCAAGAGACACCATTGTTGTGTGTTATAGCCGCATGGCCGTTAGTCATTCCTCCGCTTGTCGCCATCGTGTCTTTGTTGTAAGAATTCCTTCCTTCATCGAAAGGGCCTCCTCTCCCTGCTTCCCCTCCATGGGTCGTCGAAGACGAGAAATCACGATGACCCGCCACTTCCGAAGAATCTGTATGATGTATACTTGACGACGACGACGACCCGAAGGATCCTGTCTGGGCCTGTATAGACCCGTGCAGTTGCCGTTGTTCAGATCTCTTATCCATGTTGAAAGTTGAGAGGAGAAAGGCTTGGAGACTCTGAAGGTCTGGACGATGCTGAAGATCTTCAAGACGCTGATGAGTCTGACGAAGAAAATGTTTTAGTTCTAGGGGAACTCGAGCTTGAGGTAAAGCACGCAGAAAGGACGATGCCATAGTCGAATAGCTCAACGCCTGCGAAGCCATCATTCCCAACACACCTATCGGGGAGAAGTCGAGGTCTTAGAGACAGATATGGTAAGACATCTGTCATATATATATATATATATATATACGTGCACCTGTAGATTCCGAATGGGTGTATGGATACTTCTTTTAGACATGGTATCATATGCCTATTTTTGACCGACGACGGCAGATCTCTACGTCGTCCCGTCTGCTCCGCTACATAAGTTCTCCGTGTATGTTATAGAAACGAATGTAAAGAAGAAAAGATAGATGTGAGGAAAAAAGAATAGCCCTTTCACCCTTTCTTTACCTGTCGAATCATTCCTAGTTCAGCAAGGAGAAGAGCATAGCGGATCTTCAGAGGAATCAATTGGGCGTACATAAACTGAAAGAAAAAAGGATACGAAGAGAGACGGAGAAAGAGTCCCGCGTGGCACAGACGCAAACAGGCATTCTACAAGTAGGTTGCGGGATGTGTGGAGTTCGGAAACATACTTCTTGTTTCTTCTACACTGCATGCATGCACGCGCCACTACTGATAGAAACACACGAAGAAAGGACTCCTCAATCTCTACAAACTGAGGTCATCTTTTGCCATCCGGACAGGCGATGGACCGCCAGTGGTTTTCAGAAGGACGGAGACAGCGAGTATGAGATGACGGGAGCGAAACAGAAGTGAACCCTACCGCAAACTGAGAAGGAAGCAATCACCCTCCCGGCGCAAAACTGTTAAGTATATGCAGTCCCCACGCATTCCCACATACAGGACCTACACATATATATATACAAGCGGTAACAGTGTAGATACGTACAGGTATCAGCAAGCCTGAAAGCGATCTATAGCCCCGTACGACTTCTTTCTTTCCGCCATCTGGCCTTGAAGCATGCATGTACGTAGCCCTCTGCTTCGTTTTTCGATATATAGCCGACAGCGACCACGACTTCTTATGCTTTTCTTTCAAGGACCATACTTACAACAACACCTGTCAGAGGAGCTGTACCACTTAGCTATCTATTTACGTGACTGGCTTCCGTTTTTTACCACCTAGCTCACGGACGGCAACGGGGAGACCTTTCTTCTTAGAGACCGTGTTGCTGGCTGGCTCCAGATAGGTGTGGAAACTTCCTCAGTACAGGTAGCAAAACACACGCATGCACACACCTCCACGGCCTAGATGCCGACCTCGTGGATTCTGTGGTGGCTATATGGATACAGAGAGACATGAATGTGTATATACACAATATACGACTACTCCTTGGACAGTCACGCGAGCTCCCTAGGACAGCATACGCTTGAGATGAGAGCTTCTTCCTTGGCCCTCCTTCCCCCATTATGACATATACCTGAGGATCATAGAGACGATAAATATACTCTAACGTCTCTGTAAGTATAACACTTTCAATCCAGTTGGCGCCAATGAAATACAATCTGCCGTCTTCACTCTTGTTTGTCTTTCTCATGTCACCCTCTAGTTTTCGAAGAGAAGAGAAGGAAGGGTCGTTGACTACAGCCCCGGCTTCTCCACTTAGAAGAGAACACAACTGTGATGCATGCATATACGCATAGGGAGTCTTATCCGATGAGGAAAAAACCTCCGCTCTCATCCCTCCTTCTCCAGTCAAAGGGGCTGAACCTGACGGGCATACACTGACGCTCCCTTTCTCTTGATGTAAACCACCTGGTGATTGAGGAAAAAGTCTCTTTCCGGGTTCACCCATGGAAGGAGAGAAGGAAGAAGAGAAACAACACGCCTTCTCAGATAGGGCTGAGGCAAGGGTAAGAAGAAGAGACCGAGCTGCTGGATGCATGAGACCCGCATTTTTAGCCACAAGGGAGAGGATCGGATACCAGGCTTCGAGAGCATCATCTGAACACCCAGCGGAAGTTATAGAGAAGGCAAAAGAGACATACGTGTCTGCTTTTACTTCCAGTGTTCTTAAAGAGAAACGAAAAAGACGATCCGATGCTGCAAGGAAAGACGCCCTGCGACCGGATCCTCTGAGGAGTCTTAGAGACATAGCAATGTAAACTGCGAGGTTAATCCTCCTGTTGCAGAGAGAGGTCGATGAGGTCAGTCATTCGTACATGCTTCAAGTCACTCCGGTGGATGCAGTCGCTCATCGCGAAGGCCCGTCACATGACGGGTTCAAGAAAAAGAAGGAAAGCAAGCAAACGGCCATGAGAACATTACGTCTACATGTATGCTTTGCAATGGAATGTCTACAGCACAGTCTCTACATCCTTTACCCTCTGAAGAGGAGAGGATAGATATGCTCATATTCAGCACATCCTTTCGCACATGCTTGTCAACTCTTTTCTAGAGAGAAAAAGAAAAATATGTATCGAGAATACTCTCCCCAGAGATTTGTCACCATGCGTGAAGTTCAGTACGGACTGATCGGGGAGGTGTCATCGTGCTGTGAGGCGCCTTCCTGAAACCTGCATCTATCCTTACCATTGCGAATGAGTGGTCCGAAGTCCTTCTCTTGACCTAAAACCGCAAAAAAGGCACTTACAGCTCTCCTCCATCTTCTTCCTAACAACGTGTCTCCTCCTGCTTGTCCCTCTGTCTTTCCTGTTCCTTTTCCATCTACCTTCTCTCCCTCCTTTTTCTCCCCTTCGACACGATCACTCGCCTTGCAACTTGCGGGATGCTGAGATAGAGCACACCCTTCTTCTTCTCCCTCTCCTCTCCACCTCTGAGCACCTGTTCGTTGATCAAGATGCCTAGGAGACTCTTGATTCTTCCTTTCGATCATGTGCAGTGAGAAAGCTCGAAGAACGTCATTAGCTGCATCACTGCTCAGCGCATTTGCTATAGCGAAACCATAACCAAATTCCTTCTTACAGAGAGCTTCTTCCATTGCTCCTCTTAAATCTCCTGTACACGTCCGTCTGCAAAGACTACCAACCACATCACTCGTCCTCGAAGATTCTGGAAGGAAACGGCCTGAACAGGTTGCCTCGGAAACTTCACTTCCTGGTACCGTTCTCTCACCCTGTTGCTTCTCACCAGGAACCCCGTGCGCTGACATCTCATCAGCACGATCAGTAGAGGAAGAAGACGGCGGCTGGGTAAACGAGTCGCAGGAGTTCTCAAGGAATCTCTTCTGTCTTGTTGCCTTAGATTCAGCGGCCTCTATAGACTTACGCATATCCTCGGATGGGAAGATCGAGCCTACGGAAGGAAGAACTACCCTTCCAGTCGGTCGTCCACCTGCCCCTCCCCCCGCTGCTTTAAGAGCTTTCTGCTGTTCTTGAAGAAGGAGAAGAAGAAATTGCCACAAGCCGCACACCTCCAGACGTGAACCCAATTCCACGTCTTCGTCTTTCATAGCCATGGAAGACGTACGTGGTGAGTTCCTCTCGTTTGCTGTTTCTCTCTCTTGCCGCTTCAAAGACATTTTCAAGTCGACCATTCTCTCAAAGAAATGAACCAAAGATGAGGTTGTCTGCGGGTGTGCTGCTCCTAAAGGTCCGGGGAAATTCACAACGGCCTCTATCATGAACTGACCCGAACCACAGCATGACGACGACGAGGCATCAGCTCCTCCGTCCCGAAGAAAAGATGATGTTTCGCAAGAGCCCTGAGACTCTGCTTTGTTTCCTACACGACCGTGAGCAACGCAACCGATAAGGCCCTCTTGCTCTCGGTCTCTACCTTGGTGTCCACTCTTTCCTATCACCTCGGCTAGACTAAGGCCTGTTACTATCTGACCAGCGCCGCTATGAGAGGGAGGGGCAGCATAAAAAAAGAATCCACCTAGTCTGTCCAGAGATGTAATAGCAACCCCCATTCTCCCAGTAGCATGACGATGTAGAGCCGGAGCAGGAGAACCGGAAAGGTTTGACTGACCGAGTTGTAACTGACGCGATGTCTCTACCCCTGTCTTTGAAGGGACGGTCGTCATTGAAGACGATACACTGCTTTCAAGCACAGGACAAGAGGGGTCTCTTTCTCTTGTATTTCCTTCACCAAAAGGTCCTTCCCTTTTTTGTGCCTCTGTCCACGGAAGAGGAGAGCCCTGAGAGGAAGTGGAGAGAAAGGGAGGAAAGAGAGGTGCATGCTTGTTTTCGGGCGTGGTCGTTGGAAAAGAAGGGTGAGACGTGTCTGACTGCTGTTGAGAGACTGGGGCACTCGCAGCTGAAGAGGATGATATCTCCGAGGAGGAGGAGGACTTGTGATCTCGAGATATGCGACGCCCTTCTACCTCCACCGGTGACAACGAACAGGAGGAAGAAGAACTTAAGAACGGAGGAACGTTTTGTGCTGTCTCCTGCATCTGTTGAGAGGGGATGGAGGAGTGAAAAGTTCCTGGCACAGAAGACGATGGAAGACTGCAGGGGGAATTTTTGTTGCCCCCTAAGTGATTACTATCTCTCCCATTTACTGACTGCCCAGGTGCCGCGGGAGTGGCTTGCTGTATATCCGTCTCAGCCTTGACCCCGTCTTGAGGAGCTGAGACTTCATATTGACTCGAGGAATCCAAAGAACTGGAGAACGGTGGAGGGTAGAAAGAAGACTTCAGAGAAGAATTGAAGTCTTCTCTGGAGAGCTGGGGAGGGGGAAGAGAAGGAGACGGTGATAACGACGATGAGACGGCGAAGGGATTTGAAATGACATGAGGAAAAGCACTCACGCTGTCTTTTGCTCCAGGTTTGTTCTCGTCTGGTTGCCCATTTGGACTCCCCGCGTAAGTGTCGTTGTTCAGAGTTGTCGTAGCCGGCGCGACTTTGGAAAGAGACTCCTCTGCACTCGCTCTCTTTCCTATTCCTGCCATCTCATCTCTCTGGTTGTTGTCCTCCGTTCTCTTTTCGCATGGTGATGGGGAAACAGAAAATTCACTTGAAAGATCGGGGCCCTCCTGCCCCGGCTCTCTCCTTCCACCTTCATCCACACCCGGTCGGTGTCTCTCATCTCCGCCACCTTCCCCAGACGTCGTACCTGAAGCAGACATAGGCGCAGCACTTCTCGTCGCTGTATCACCAGCACACCCAGCTAGGTCTCCTTCGTCTTGTAACTCTTCCTCTACGACAGCAGAACTTGGTCCTGATGACCCTCCGCCCAAAATCTCCGACGCTGCCGGAAGGCTAATAACACTGTCTTCTGCAAAGTCATCCCGGAAGAGGAACAATGGATCTCCCGTCCTCAGATCTCTTCCTTCTGTTTCTTCACCCCCCGACCCTAGAACTCTACTGTCACCACATATCGAAGCTGTCCCCTTACCGGATCCCCCCGTCGAGACT
The DNA here is from genome assembly GCF_002600585.1 of Cystoisospora suis. Lineage (NCBI taxonomy): Eukaryota > Apicomplexa > Conoidasida > Eucoccidiorida > Sarcocystidae > Cystoisospora > Cystoisospora suis. Next base: position 17,241 of record NW_027154277.1, read on the forward strand.
CGAGACCCACGTGGGAACGTGTCTCCAACTGCTTCGGCGGCAGCTTCAGCTGCGGCACGTGCGAGTCTTGCAGCTGCACTATTGCTTGAAGGCGGGTGAGGCACGTCCGATGGTCTCAAAAGAGATAATTCGGGACCCTCCAAGGGAAAGACGACCGGGGAAGGTGTACATACATCTTCGTCTATCGGAGAACCCGGCAGGTGGCGGTGTTGTTCTACCACTGTACGTCTGTCCTTCTCAACTCCTGATGAAGCATCTTGAGAAAGGCCGGAGAGAGAACCTGCACGAGACTTCGCCGGAGGAGCCGAATCTCCTGCATGAAATGTATCACCGCCCTGTGGCGTGCTCTTGACCTCGTTTACAAGAAATGGGACCTGAGAGATACACGAAGAGGGTCCTACTTCAGGAAACGAGCGCTCCCCCCCCGTGACACCCTGCTGGAGAGTTTCCGAGGGACAAGAAGAACCGGCTTGTTGTTTCTCCTCGCACGCGACGTCCTGCGTCGTGGCAGGAGAGCTAGAGTCATTCACTCTTTGCTGAGGGTCGACCTCTCCTGTTTGCTCCTCCTGTCGTGTCTCCGGTGAAGATGGACAGACTTGCTCTGTATTTGCGAAAGGACTTTTCAGCAGAGACTGTGAGGGAAGAATCTTCTGCTCGGCGGCAGGTTCGCGGGGAGGCGAGAAAGCGAGACGTTGCTGGCTATCCGAAGAGGACGTGCGTTGTGGTGTACCTATGCCTGAAGAAGAAGGTACCTGGGATGAGGCATTGGACGTGTTGTCGCCCCTCCCTTCTCCGACCCTACCGTGTCCTCCTTTTAGACCACTGTTGACGCCCTTCTCTAAAGGAGAACACGAATGATCGACTGAACCAGAGATTTTTGGACCTCCTTCGCCATTTTCCTTCTTCTCCTCGTTATTGTCGATAGGTTGATCTCTTCGGAGACCTGAAAGAAGCTTTTGAGCTAGACCCACGCCTAGGCCCGTTGGCACACTCTCCTCGCTACGCTGAGAAAAAGTATCTACAGGCATACGCGCGTTACGAGCGCCATCTTCTTCACCGGGTTGTTCTCTTGCACTTGAGTCAACAAGAGATACATCCGCAGAAGGAGGAGACGCGGAAAGTACGGCCACGGAAGCAAATGGATTATGAAGGACAGGGAAAGGTGGGGGGACAGGAATCAAAGGGACTCCAGGAGGAGAACACGAGGAAGAACATGAAGACGACGTGCCTGTTGCCTGATATTCCCTAGGTGACTTTGCCCTCTCAATAGATTCGACGCCGGATACTGCTCTCTGCTTCTCCTCATTTCCACAAAGTACTTCCACTTTCTCAGCTGGACGAAGAGGACACCCCAACTCATTGCGGGGAGTCCCTACAAGCGGCCTCTCACTAGCGATGCCGGAACATCGACTGTCCTCACTAGCAGCAGTCACGCGGTCGCATGCGTTTGAAAGTTTCCCAGAAGATGTCTCTACACCATTCAAAGGAACCTCATGCCCCGAGCTTTTCTGCCCAGTGCTTCCGCTTGAGGAGACAGAGCCAGTTCGTTCGTCATGAGGCTTCTCTCCCGAAAGAGTTCTGTCACCCTCTTGTTCGTGTTCAGAAAGAGACCTGGCACTTAACGATGCCCTTGCTGAAGAGGCATCTCCTCCGAGTATTGCTTCCCCATTCCCACTGGTGAAGAGAGGGGGGGCGAGAGTACCAAAACCGTGGCTGCTGCCGTCACCAGAAGGAAGAGAAGCAGAAGGAGGAGCTGACGGCGTCTGTGTTTCGTTCACCGGAGAGACGGAGAAGGGATTAGAGAAGAGAAGACGAGAGGGAATTCCGGACGAGACCGTCCCTGGGAGAGGTAATGGTGCTTGGTCTGACGAGGGGCTTTCCAGGGGAGGAGGACAAGACGAGGACAAAGAACCCGGAGGAAAACAAGGATAAGAAGAAGACCGCTGATTATCCGTCTCGGTATCTTCAGAAGGAAGGCGGGGAGGAGGAGGAGGACCGCTAGAACCAGGGGACCTCATATGAGAGAATGCATTTGCCACCCTAGACACCCCTCTGCCCGAGGATGAAGAAGCAACGGACGGAGGAGGGACATCTGCGGAGATACATGGCGAAGAAGAGGGTAGAGAAGACGACGTTGGAGGAGGGACACTGCAGGAGGCTTCGGCTATGTTCGTACGTTGACAGCGGAGCCAGTCGTCTGCGTCATCTCCTCCTGAGGCGTCAGAACCAAACAGATGAGCCATCGACATGTCGGCTACGCAGAAAGAGAAGTAAAGTTACGGGAGCGCAGTGAAGTGAAGGAAGACAGCAGACGGAAGAGAGACAGTGACTCAACAGAGAGAAAAAGAGGCCGCGTACGCTGACGCGCAACTATGAGCAAACTGGAAACGTCACCTCGAAGACCGAACTTCGGCTGAAGAAAGAGGCAAAGGAGAGAAAACACTAGTCGTGGAATCATGCGAAGGACGCGGAGTTGAGACCTCACAAAAGAAACAGAAGGGTGAACTGGCGGGCATGAATGGCAGCGTCGAGACAAACAACGAGAAAGGATGCAATAGAACGATACAAGGATGTAGCAGAACCCTCTTTTCCTAGAGAGAAAGGGTGGTCGGAGAAGCGGACTGGAAAAAAAAAAGAAAAAAGAAGCGCTGCTGCTCATCAAATCGTACAACAAAAAATCAGGAACAGGAAGCAAGTTTATGCTTAGACCTAGGATTCAAACACGCGAGAAACCTGCCATGCCACCAAGATGCGATCTACTTGAAACAGAGAAGACAACAGTCAGTCGCATGTCCATCGGCACCCATTCCTGCTGGAGAATAGAGCGTCCTCTGGCGAAGAGCAAGTGAAGAAGAGGGACACGAGAAAGACTATCGACCGCACTACCTGTCATTCTCAGAGTTCCAAGCTTTGCTATTTTGCATGCAGCTAAGGACGGGATTCTTCGTTGCTGTTTTTGAAAGCTAGTACGCACGAAGTATCCCTGTCCGCCTTTCTGCCGAAGTTTGTAAACTGAGCACAGTAGCAGGACTGCAAAGAGCTCGTCAGCCGCGCACTCGCGACGAATACAGAAAGGTGATACACAGCCGTACCCAGTCCCGGGAGCAGTCGGTCTAACGTGCAACTGAAAACAAGCCAAGAAAAAGCAACATGACGACGATATAAGAGTACACATGCATAGAAAGAGAGGATGACGATAATCAGGGCGGAGGAACAGGGATCCTCTGAAAAAGGAGAGACAGAAGGACGACATGTCATATGTGCTTGTCTTTAGACTGGACATTCATTGTGGGATAGCGAGCGAAAGTCGTTTTCTTTATGTATTGATCTACATGTGTATGTCAATGTATCGCACGGGTATCTATGCCTCTATTCTATCTGGAATTGCGCGCGGAACGGAGAAGGGAGGGGATGCGTCGAATGTGCCGTTCATGAGGTCTTTCTGTTTTTTTTTTCTATTGTAATAGCTTCTGTAGGCTCTCTCTTTTTCAAGATCTCCAGGGTTTCTTTGCATCTACTGGTCGGGGACATACTATTTTTCCCTGTATTTCTATACCTCTTGTTAGCGCGCATTATTGAGATTACATGAGGCTTCCTTCCTTCATCCCCGTAGATACCTGTCTACCTCCATGAATGTGTATAGGGTCCTGCTGAAATACATTTACGTTTTTCTATTGCCGTCGGGGTGGTCTCTCGTGTATCATTCCCCGTCGTCGCGGCTTTGAGCATAGACGAGGAAGACCAGTAACTCAGCTTGCTGGCGTGTTTTCTTTCCGGAGGGGGTGTTTCTGTGGAGGGCTCTCTCATCCTTATTCAGCTTCTCTGACGCGTACGTGTCTAGTGATTAGATCCCTACATATATCTGACGATTTCACTGCCCACGCATTCACGTGTACGTATCGTTTCCATACGAGCGTATGCGCAGCGTCCACTTCTCCATGCTTGTACTTGCATCAGGAATGATAGGAGAGGTGTTCTTTGTTGGTTTTGTGCAGTTAGAACTGTAGCCGGAAAGCATGCTTCCACGTCAACAAGTCCCACACGTCTCAAGCGCGTCCGAGCTACTTACATACATACGTTTTCAGTACTCGCTTTGATCCAAAGGTGATGTGGCGGTCTGTACTCGCTTCTACGGGAGCCGACTCCCACGCGCACCTGGGCTCTCAGAGAGCTCACCGTGTCGCAACGACTGACATACTTCGAATGAGAGTACCGGGGGTGCGTCCCTCATGCATGTACCCCCATCCCTCGGACGAGAGCCAGCGATTCCCTCTTACTTTGACCTCCGTTCTACTTCAGAACCACAGATCACCCCAGCGGACTTACACGGGACGCCAAGAGGACACGGTTCTTTTGGTCGAGGTCTGCAAAAAGAAAGGCACTTTTTTGTGTTCAGACCTTCTTCGGCCTCAACAGCCACACAATGCGGGTGTTTACGTCAATACTCCGGACTCCCTGAATCCCTTGCACAGAAGAAAATAATAAGACAACCCATCCGAACTGGATGTCTCCTCTAAGCTAGACAAGTAACTCACTATCTGACCTGTACTGACCAGCATTGACGCGGAGCGCTTTAAAATATGACCATACCCGGCTTCGTCACCACAAAAAAGAACAACAGACACAAAATTGGCCGTCCACCGGCTTCATGCCACACGGAAGCCAAGTCAGCTTGTCTTCTTGACAGGGGCTCGGAACTGGCGGGGCTGTCGGGTCCCCCAAAAGGCCACATCAATGGTAAAAAGGCGGTCCTGGACCCCTCACGACGGCTCCTTCGCCGTACCGAATGCCCGCGCTGTCCTGCGCAGTGTGAGCGGACGTCATGTCATATAACGGTAGAGCAACCGGTTTCCTGTGTTTTGCTCTCTCGCCCCAGTCATTCGACGACGATGTTTGAAGAACGTACAATGAAAGTAGGCATGTCGGAAAATTGATTCACTGCCAGGATGACACAGAATCGCGGAAGAAGAGAAGATAACAGAGCACGCTGCCTACCATCGACAAAGGATGCTGATACGCATGCCCCGCTTTGTTAAGCATCTCCCCTCCTAATCTAACCAAGCTACCCGCGGAGCGCCAAGCGATCAAACAAAACGGACGATTGCATTCAACGACACACGTATCACTCCCGGACACGCCGCCCGACTCGGCCAAGCTATGGTTTGTGTGTGATTCACGTAACGCTGTCAACGCTCAGTGGGCTAGGGACCTCAAGTTCTTATCCCGGCTTTCACTGTGAACAGCTTCCCATGTTTTGTCCCTCTGTAGAGTCCCGTGAAGGCTCCCCACTTCCTCTTTCCCTTCATCCTAGAGTTATTAGTTTCAGTGAATCTTTTTTCAGTAGCTTTGTCCAAGTGGGCGACCATCCCCGACTTCACTGAGAGACCGGCCCTCAGAGGAGACATGTCCGGATGACTAGCTTCTCACATAGCAACCAATCCATCGACATACAGCGGACACTTCCGTGGCGCGCTCCTGCCACTCTCCGGTTGGCATAGAATGGGCACGCAGGCATCTATGTCCTCGTCCGGGGTGCTTGCAGGCACAGATGCGCACGTCAACCAGCTCAGCTCACCGAAAAATGTGAGCGCAGCACCGCTGCTGGAAAAGAGAAAAACCTGCGTTTCCACGAGAAAAGATTGCTCTGAACTCTCCTGAGTTTTCTTTGAACTTTCCTTTCCAGGAGCCAATTCAGAAGAGATTCGCAGAAAGCCACATTACGGCAACATGCGCGCTGAAAGCATCAAAGAAGAGTGAGCGGGGAACAGAGCCGCGCCTCCACTATCAAAATACACCCTCATTGGGCGTGCGTCGCTGTCGGTGTTCTCGATCGGCAGAGGGTATGGCAGCTGCTCGGAATACCTTCGCAAACTCGGCCGGCTTTTGCGCACCTTAAACCCCTGACCCTGAGTTCCCCTCTTGCCTGCTGCGAGGTCGAGACCAACAAGCATACTAAAATCGCACGTTGTATTCGTCACAGTTCTCCTGTCGAGTCTGGGTGTTCAGCTTGAGCGGAGGACACGGCGCCTTGGGCAAGGCTGAGAGGATCGGTTGTTGGGCAGTCGTCACCTGTCCTTTTCTACCGCCTGAGACAAGCCATCTACCTACAGGCAACTACACTCTTGCACGGCCACGACCTGAGCGTGAAACCCCCACCGTACATGAGAAGACCTTTTTCATGATTCCCCCGGACGTAAGTCGTGTATCTCATCTCAGAATTCAAAATCATGAAAGCCATCATCGGCCCCGCTTACCCCGCTGGTACCTGTCAGGGCGGGGTCCTGAGTCCACTATTATCAGAGCCGCGATGCTCCGCATAGACACATATATCTCGGAGAACAGAAATCTACACTGGCCAAGTACGTCTGTATGCATTGTACCCTGCGCTTTCGCCGGTTACGCTCACATTCCCTCATTCTCAGAAATCACGGACATGGCGTCGTCAGTTCGGACGTCCCCGCTTTCTGAACGGCTGGTGCGATGGTTCCTTCCGTCTGCCTCATAATAGTGTCAGGACCGAAGACCTGGGAACTTGCTTGTCGTGCTGTGATTCGATAGTCACTCTCCCACTGGCTAAGCTAGTCTGTAGCGCTAGCCAGTCTAGCGGTTCTGGCTTCTGTGGCCACTTTCAGAAAGCCTTTCAGGAAAAAGCAGACTTGCCGAAATAATAGTCGCATCTTCTTTTGTTTCCACGAGCCCCTTCCCGTACTTTCACAAAGGGATGTCGATCCGCCGAAGAACGAGGCCCAACTTCAGTTGCATGGCTCTTTTCTCACTCAGGAAAAGAACACCGCAACGGACTTCTCCGGCCTCCCTGAGTCTTCTCGTCCTGTCTCTTCTTTTGCTCGCGTCTTAACCCCTCAAGATGATACGCACGCGCTGCCATTCTTTCCTCTTGTTCTTGCTTATCCCCCCACCTACTGTCTAAGGCGACGACCTGTAAAAACCGGCGTCGGCGTTCTGTTGGAGACCATGACCCAAAAAGTACAGACAGGCTGGGAGAATCCCTGCAGAGAAAAGCCGCGGCCGCGGACCCACCAGAACAACCACAAGAACATGCGCCACCTTTGCAACCCCACACACGCGTACATCGGGGTGTCGCTGCTGGGCATAACAGGATCGCTTCAAGAAGGGCAGTTCCACGGATAAAGAGAACTAACTAGACGCATATGTGTACAGTCGCGGGTGGTTCAGAACGTCGCTAACGAAAGTCTAGTGGGCATACTTGCACGTTGCTAGCCAGGCGCGAGGACTTGAGATACTATGAGGGCTGCAGAACACATATGGATGGATGAGAGCAGATGACTCAGTATGCGGATGCTAGAACAAAGAGCTATCCCAGCGGCTCACGATGTGGAAACAGGACAAGAAAGCGTACGTTCCAACAATTCTCCCCCATACATCCCCGGGGAGCCACGCCGGCGGCACTCTTTGGAAGACCGGGCGTGAGCCCAACAAGAACTAGGTGCGTTCAGCAAACGAGATGCAGCGTTGGCTACAACGAGAAAGCAAGCCCCAGAAATGGTAAAAACTTGTCCGCGTGTCAGTGTGTACCAGCAAGCCGTCACGTCGTAGAAGCATGCAGATGCATGACAGCACACCAACAGAAGTGCTCGCGTGCACCTCTTTGACACAGACCGTGAGCAATTTGCATGCTCACAAGGGGACACGAAGCCAGCAGAAACGATGGCGAGAAACAAAACTGGGGAGCCCCGCGTCCCCAGCGGAGCTCCTCATTGGATATCGTATCACTTAAGTCTGTTCGAACAGAAAAAGGGAACTGCGTGGGGGATAATACTGCAAAACTGTAGTAGGAATGTGCGGCTCACCCCGAAACCGTACTGATACACTCTTGGAGCTGAGAGCGTATAAGAGCATTACGGGGATCCTTCCTCAACCCCGCTTCGAAGAACGCAGCTGCTTCCTCGTATGCGCTCTGGGCCTTCTTCGCGAGGCCTTGGAGATAGAACACCTTCGCGGGAACTTCTTCTGACGAATACTCTGCAGACATTAACAAAGTGCACCACCAAAGCCACCACAAACCAGCGGAGGAAGCCCGTGTTTGTTACCCACCGAAGAACGGCGACGTTGGTCACTCATCCGGAGTATCCCCGTAGAAAGCAAAACCCAGGAATACGTCTGCTCCTATATCATGCCACCGTCCTATATCCAATGAAAAAGCTCTCTACGATCTGCTGTATACTAGGCTTGGCTGTAGACGTATAGGGACTACCAGTGCACATATACATTCATGGACATACACTGCCGTCACCGCTCCAGTGGCAAAGTAGACATCCTTCCGGAGAAGGGTAGAAGGCAAGCACTGCGTTGTGGTGAGGTATTTCCTTGTGCAGTCCGTAGACAAATTGTCCTTCGAACCGAGTCCGTGTGGTTGGCCTCTGTCCGGTGGACCGTGGTGTGCTGTAGCGTCATGAAATTGCCGTGGACGCAGTTCCCACCCTTCTCCAAAAGAAGAGCACAAGCAAACAAGAAGAGAGAACCAATCGAACACATTGTGTTAATATAAGTAATAACATCCCCCCCTAACGCCACTACCGGCTTGCCACCACCAACGATGCTTGGACGAAGCTGGATTTGGTTTGCTTCCACCTAGAATTGCAGGGTAACACCTTATTCTTGTCTACGGACGCCGCCAAGACACTACGTAACTGTATGAGTTCTTGCCTGAGTGAATTTTCTCAGCCAGCTCGAATATACTGTCGTAGCGTTTGAGCTGGTAGAGCGCCATCAACTGGGAGACGTCAGCCTGGAGAAGCAGGCGTCGTCTTAGAAGCATCTGCGCTGGAGTAAGGCCAGAGCGCAGGTCGCCTCGTTGGTACTTGAGAGGGTAGTGGCCACGACGAGGGCACCGTAGCGCTGATCGGACGTCTCGGAATCTGGCGAGAGCCTCCCGGTACGCCTCGAATTTGTAAGACCGTCGACCCTGTTTGCGTTGTACGGATGCAGTCACAGTTCAATACAAGGACCCGAAAAAGGAAGCAATGTCTATCACTCCACCAGGCCCTTATTTTGTCACTGCGGGTTCACATATCTCGCGAGGAAACCAGAAATGTCCTTCGTACCAGAGGTTTACCCTTCGGCGTATACCGTCTGCCTCTTTTATATACCTGCTTATAGAACAGGTCTACCATGAGCCAGTGTGGACTAACCCGTTATTACTTTATCGCTTCAACTATAGACCTACCACCTCTGACCGAGTTCTACAGTCGGCCAAATACTGGGCACTAGCGCCACCTCATCGGCAATCGCAGCGGAGCTGTAGTAGAGAAACGGGAGGTATCAAGTACAGACTACTTGAGTGGGCTCGCACAGGGCATTTCAGTATGGACAGAAATGACTGCGCTTGCTCCTCTCGACACCAATTTAAATTTGTCGCCTCCCCTCTGTCACCGGATACAATCGTGTCAGTGAGGCTTCTCCACACGGTACCAGCATCTGGCAGGCACCTTCTTCGTCTTTCCCCCCAAGCTGTAGTCGATCTCCCGGTACAGCGAGAACACTGTCAGCGATCACGAGAACTCTGCCACGTGAATAGACGAAGCATGACGAAAAGAGGCTCTTTCAGACATTCCTCTGAGTCTCTTGGTGCTCACGGCTTGATTGTATTTCGATAGACAAGAGAGGACTCCTGCGCTTATTTCCCTGCCTCACTTACAAGCATCAGTTCCCGACGAGCCTCTTTCACCTGGGCTTCGTGACTGCTTGTCCTCCGAACAGTAACAGGCGGATAAATTCTGCGGATGATGACACGAATCCAAACAGGCGTTCGGGGCGGAACCCAGTACACTGAAGAGGCAGAGAAAGACAAGGCACTTTCGGATTTGGAAGCGGCGGAGACGCAATTGTTGCACAGGGTCCGCAAGATGCAATGAGACCAATATACAAGAGGAAGGGAGGGACTCTAACCGAACCATTACTCTGAGTTTATATGGTTCTGGATGGCAGGTGTCACGATTACAGATTCGTCGAGTACAAAACCGGAAGCGTAGCACAACAGCGAACTCAACTGCAAACCGCTAGAGAAACCAGACGACGCCAAAGACTGGCATAGGTGGAGCAAGCACCAGCGTCCAAGATGGTAGTACCTCACACCGCTAAGATCTGAGCTAACATGAAAAGAGCCTTTAGAAAGAGAACACTCCAGGCGCTAGGAGGATAAACAGAGCCTAATGTCACGAGTGCTGTCGCACTCTCGCACAAGAATCTGCTATCTCCGCTCCCGACCCCAGTGAACAATAACAGATTGTGGTACGGAGCCCTCAGCCCCGGAAAGCAGTTAAGCTTGTCGCAGATTTCGTACCGATCAATCCACTCATTGTCGATATGCATAGTTCCAGGGAGACATGTATGTACATACCGTTTCGGGGACTGCCAAAATGTATCTATTCCTTTCAGCGCGACTCATAACTCCTAGTCAAAGGAGGGAGCAGCTCGAGATTACTGGTACTAACGATCACATACATCGCCTTGTCTACGAGCATGGTCGAGAACATTTCGACATGTGATTCCTGCTGGACTATCCCTACCTTGTACAGCTGTAATAGATTACCTGGATAATGGTATCCAACGCCACCACTACACTAATCCCTTCCGTAAGCTTCACGCACTGTCCGTCACCACTCGTTACAGTACTCCTGCGCTTTAGTATCGCTGCAATCCTGTAGGTTGCCAGCGTGGTTACCGTACACCCTAGCCCTATATATGGCATTCTCCAGTGTAACTGTACGTCTTTCTCAAGTTATTCAGTACACCGTGGGGACCCGTGCCCAATGACAGCGTATCATACCATCAGCTTGTACGGGATTCGTTTCGTCGATAGTTTGGACAGAGTGAGCTTTCTTTGACTGGGTGGGCTCGTGATCTCTTTTGTCCCTCGCATGAGGTTCTTCTCCGCCCGCCTGTCGACGCTTACTACCTTTTCCGTCTTCAGCGTCACCATCACCTCCCTGTTTCGAGGAAGAAACTTTAGTTCTCTCCGTGTCCAGGGCCTCAGAATCACAAGTATTCTCTTCTTTTGCTCTCGTTAAAGTCCGCTCCGGCGTCAGATTTTCCTCAGCGTCCTCCACATCCGTCTCCCCACCCGACTTCTGCCGATCCTGTTCGTCTTCCACGGTCTCGTAGTCTCGTTTCTCCGGCCGACACCTCAGAAATTGGGTATCTTCTCCTCTCTCTCTTGCTTCATCATCTTCGCTCCGCGTAGGACACCCACCCACACCGGTGGAATTACCCTGCGACGCTCCATCCTGAGTCCCTTGCGCCTCCTGCTGTCGTGCGTGGGGCAAAAGTCTTCGTAATTCGTCACGGCGAAGTCTCTTAATCAGACGCCTAAGAGCTCTTCGTGATGGTTGCCTAGAAGATGAAAGACGACCTTCTTCTCCATACGCCCACCTATAGTTACACCACACCCAGAATTCAGCTAGTCTGGGTAGGTGCCGCTCTAATCGAGCTTCTTTTTTCTCCCTTGCGGTCCTTCGTCTTGTTACTACTGCTATGTTAGGAGTCACTGTCTCTGTCAGGGAACCAGAGGAACGTCTACTACTGCGATCATCCCCCCCCGCAGTATCGTTAGCTTTGTCTTCGTCGAATGCACACGCAGAGGACAGCGAGAGCCGAGGAGATCGTGAACGGAAGGTGATACCACCCTCCACCGTGTCCTTGCCTTCCTCACGTTTAAGCATACCGTCTTTCGCGTTTGATGTCTTCCTCTCTCCAGCGATTGTCTGTATCTTCCTTTCTTCCCCTCCCGGTTTTTTTTTGTACTCTTTGTTGCTCTCTCCTCCATCATTGTTGTACTGTACCAAATGGTGAGGACCTTTTTCATCGACCCTTTCCCCGTTCTCGTCCTCTTCATCTTCAAGCTCAGACAAGCCGGGAAAAATCGTTGGTGCGAGCTTTAAGGCGTGGTACAACGCGGGCATTGGAAACGGCTTCCATGGTGCCACAGTAAAACGTGCGAGACGCCTCATGGAGTGAATGACTTGCCCTGCAGCAAACCACGAAATTCATTCAAATCCTTTCCGCTCCTTCCATCCAGCTGGCGAAAGCAGACGTATACGAGCGGTAATCGCGGGCAGACCATACTTGCGCGTCGGAGAAGGGGCAGGCAAGTATCAGAAAGGAGGAAAGAGATGCGCGGGACAAGACGTGCACAGCTGACACGAGAGTAACAAAAAGCGAGAGCTGAAAGAGACACGCGAGGGAGAAAGATCCGCATATCTTCAGTGTCATGCTTGGCTACGTGAAGAACGACTGAGCAAACAGAAGGCGCCTACCCTCTTTGTGGGCTGGCACAGGATGCTGGAGTGAACACAGCTTGGACTATACTATTCTATAGAAGAGATACATAGACAGTGTTTCCATGTAAAGCTGTGAGTATGGATAGCAAAAAGTGTGGGCTCGAATAGATTTATGATCCTGACACCACATCTACCACCGGGCTGCCTCTACAAAAAAAAGTGTACAGGCACATACGTGTTACGTCTCCCAGCATCCCATCACTCACCTTCTCCAGCTTCACGATAGTCGCCCCGAGTAGTCGGACAAAAGAATGGAAGTCGGGAATGCTATAGGAGCACAGAAAAACAGCCTCCTGAGTATACACCTGAGATGTCCATCATACAAGCACCCAAGAAGTACATATGTGCACGTTACACAGACTATTGACCGCTCGCTTCTTACCGTCGTCAAGCATAGCCTCCCAGTCAAGCCAAAGCTTTGTTCCCGGCTCAAACGCGGCAATGGTACCGTCATCTGTGTCCAAGTCGAGGGCGTCATCCCGCTGATACAGTCGATAAGAAACTCCTGGTTTCTCTCCACCACCGTGCCCCGCGTCGCTGTCCTCTGTGGCGGCGCACTGATCTACTTCATGTTGTGAAGCTTTCTTAGTGGCTAGAATCTGATGTCCTTCATCGCCCTTTTTGTCACTCTCCTTAGACCTCAGTATTTGTCTGCTCTTCTTGCCGACATCAGCGACAGCCTTCTTCGTGACCCCCCTGTCCGGTTTCTTTCCCTCCTCTCGACCCCATGGCTGTTTTGCTGTCGTCTCCACTGCAACGACTGGCGTTGCCTTCTTTCCTCCATGTATCTCCAGCTCCTGTTTTTCCGGTCCTCTGTACAGATACACAAAACCTCTTCCGCAGTCACCCCACTCCTCTAGCACAAGCTGCGAAGCTTCGCCCGTTGCCCACCCACTTTGTATGCTAGGTGGCACACCTTTCGAGGGGACAGTCCCTTTCACATCTACACGCCCCGTGTCCGTTGCTCCTGCCTTAGTTCCTGTAAGCTCCCATGTGGCCTCTCTTTCCTTCTGCAGGTCTACGCTAGGTAACGAAGAACACGCGGAAACAAACGACAACGACGACCCTTTACGGGATGCTGGGAAAGAATAATGCTGGTCCGGGCTCTGTGGCAGACTGGGCGCGCAAGAATGACAAGACGACACCTGACCAGGGAAGGAGAAAGAACTCGACGAGGAGTTTGTGAGCATAGGGGGAGAAGACATTGTGGGCGACAGACACCTTTGTCGAAAAAACAAAGGGATCACACGTCAGCGCAACGGCCACGACACTGGAAACGAGACAAAATTTTACGTGGGGAGCATCATTTTAGCGAGAAGCGAACTGACGGCTCGGGGTCTTGTACAAAGCCCGTGGCCGACTTGCGGTGACGAAGGGAGCTTCTTAGACTTGGCCTCCATGCAATGCGGGTAATGCCTCAGCCTTCATCAGCGACCACGAATTTTCATCCTGGCAACGACAAAGTGAACGCTCGAGGTCCCAAAGAATTGAGTACCGCGTTTCAGTGTGGGAGTGTTTGTTTGCCTAGCGGGTAGTCCCGACAGAGACAGGACACTGGAACACCCGTACCGCAGGGGCAGTCTTTCACAGAGGCTCCCAGTAGCCTGGCGGGAGGCAGGAGAACCAACACTCAGTTATCTGACGTTGCGCGGCCACTAAACCGGAAGAAAAACCCTGCGGATGGAAATGGCACGCGATTTTGGTGGTGTCTCCTGAACGGGAGGAACCCGGTACACTTGTCTCCTGTGGCTGTCTTCTACCTCTGAAACAACGGGGACAGCTGAGCTGCGGTGTGTTCCGCCGTGAAAGTTGACACGAACCGGTGGACCTGCTGATTTTACCTCTCATTACTTTAGCAAGTCTGCTTTCTATTTATGAACCTGATCACGTCCCGTCTGCGGAGCCTCCACTCTTCTGCTTTGAGCGTTGAGCCTGTCGGCAGTTCCGTTCATCTTGGACTGGCGCCATCATCTAGAACAAGAGAGCTTCCACGGACGGAATGCAGAAGACAGACTCAAAGAGAGTAGCGAGATTCTTTCTTCGCCAGCTCCGTACTGAAAGCTCTGAATAAAGTCCACGAAGGTGACCAAGGTGACTTGGCACCCTGGGGCTGTTCCGCCTTGTGAGTGGCTATTATACGTTAGGCAAAAATGCAACCGGCTGCTATCGACTCCTTGTGCAAGGGCCTTCAATCGACGTCTGCACAGGAATGTAGCGGAGAGTAGTACCTGTTGTGCCGGTCCAGAGTGACCTCGCTTAGTCTGGTATTAGGTAGCTGAATTCGGTGCGTGAGGGTGCGCGGCACTAAAGTACTACAACGGTCAAGCACGAGTGTTGTCCGCTAAGCGAGAGACGTGACGAAGGGAGTCGTAGGGTCCTGTACGACCGGGGGCCACTGCGCCGTACCTCCTGTGGCGGCCCGCGTGTCGCAACACTCTGCCCAACTGGTTCAGCGCCTTCGCTTCGTCACACGTCTCTTGCCTAGCAGAAACTACTCGTGTGCGACCGTCCGAGTACTTCAGTTCGGTGCAATGCGCCCTAGGGTATCGGTTGATGCTACCTAATGGCAGACTAAGCACGGTCACTATTGACCGGCACGGTACCTCAACTGGTCCCAGATGAATTCCCCTCCCATACGAACACGTGTAAACTTGCAAGATGGACGACACCGTGAAACTCGCTTCTGTTTAACTCCATCATCCCCGCCACGGCCACACCCGTCCGCACTCTGCAAGCCGCCTCTCTCACGATAGGTTCTTACACTCTCGCTCGGGACTCAGCTTTGTTGCACGAACTGACTGTCTTTCAGGCTCATTTGTCCCTTTCTCGGTGTTCAACTCTGTACCGTGTTTCGACCTTGTTCAGCGTTCGCTTCGTCGGAATCCTCATTTGCGCCAAGTTCTTGCTGCTCGTTCAGCTTTCCCTCGGCGCTAAGATCGCGAACCCGGCTGTTACAGATTCTCGTACAACCGTTGATTCCCTGTTCGGCTGTGTACTGTCCGCGCCACCGGATGGCTGCCAGACGCGCAACGGTTGGCCGGGCTAGCCGCGCGATGCTACAGTGGCTGCCCGTGGAATAAAAGTAGTCACAGGAGCCAAGCGCGGTCCCTATTGACCGGCACCGTACCTCATCTGGTACCAGACAAATTCCCCTTCCATACACACACGTGTACATTTGCAAGATGGACAAACCCTGAAACTCGCTTTTGCCTAACTGCCTCCGCCAAGGCAAGGAGATTATTCTAAAACTGTATTTCCCGCAGGTGACAATGGGAGGCCCACTCTCGCTCCGGACGCTCGCCGGCTCCCGCGAGGGTGTCCTTTCTGCCTTGTCGCAGGAGTGTCGCACACTTTTGCTATAATCCGTAAACAACTAACACTCGGTCGAAACGAGAATTTTAACTCGCCATCTGCCCACCCGCCGATCGAGTGAAGTACGCTCAACACTCCGCTTGCGCGAGCAGGTCTAGCCCGTACCCGCAGCCTGGAGCGCCCGCCCGATGCCCGTACTGGTCGTCACTAGCAACACCATTTCCTGGTAAAGTTTCCGTGGTACGACCGGCTGGCTGTATAACTTTACGCTACCAGTGAGTACAGGGTTGCCCGACCGGCTTATCAGGCTTCAGGTTCCATCTCTTTCACCTTCGCTGTCATGCCACTACAGTAGACTGCCGGGGAGTCTACCAACGGCAGCCTATGAGCGCTGGAGGCCCGGAGTCAGTGCCGCGCTTGCGACTGTTCCGGCGAGTCGCCCTCAGTCCGCTTTCCCCTTTTTTCAAGAGAGTACAAGTGCACTACTCTGCAAGCTATGCTGCTAAGTCTTGTTGGCCCAGCCAGTGGCAAGGATTGCCACGAGCTAACGCAACTCTTCAACATGAGTCCGACCAGGACGCGTCCCCAGCCTCCGAGTCGCTTGGCTGATTGCTAGTGGCGGGCTACCACGTTGGGGAGCTTTTTCGGCACACGCAGTCCATCGGTTCCCCGGCCGCCCCCGGCTCAACTGCCATTGACTCGGATCGCGCTTGCGCACGGCTCGCCGCCGTGTGAACACAAGATGTCCCACGGTTGGCGCTAATGGAGTGTCAGACAGAGGGCACAGGGTTAGAACGTGCGTGCCAATAGACTGGCAGGGCCACAGCGACAAGCGGTTGGCGCGACAGCACAGGAAAGAGAGGAAGAAGCCGCAGACCCAAACACGGCCACCTACCAGCGCAGCCGACTCCAGCAACCGCGGTGCACGCCTCTGGCAGCTATCGTTGCTGTTGAAGGTCACTGTGTCGTGGAGTGTGAAGACTAAGGCGTAGGCGTTACAGCCGTGCCTGGGGGGTTGCCGTCCGATGAAGACTTGTGCGGTACCTTTGTCACTGTCGGACTTAAGATTGGAACGAGGGGCACTGGGACGTCCGGCAGTGTGCCAGGAAGCGCGAGCCTGCACAGGTACACTGTTGCCGTAGTCGTGTCTTCAGACGTTGCTGCTTCGAAGTGACTGATGGTTGTGCTTTGAGTGCCGGTTTAGGATTGGGGCTTGGAGGGAAACTGTCGTCCAGCTAGCCACGGTCCTAGCAACATTGCTGTTGTCTTGCGGTTTCTGCAGACTGACGACGGGCGATCTTCGTTTCCGAACCGCGGTCGGGCCGCCAGCGATTTTCTCCGATCTAGTAAATCGAGCACCGACTGTCATTCTACAGTCCGGAGACATGCATGTGCATGCCCGCTCTGCGCTGTCGGTTCGCTTCTTCGCTGTCTCATTTCAGATAGCGTTTTCCGCCGGATCTCCGTCATTCCATTACCATGGAAGGAGGACTGCCCTTTTTGCTCCCTGCCGCGGAAGCTCGCCTATGTGTGGTGCGTCTCTCTTATTGTTACTTTCTCTTGACTTGCTTACTGAAATCTTCCGTAGCTAATCATGCTAATCACTCTTCCAGGCGGGAAGTACAGAAGCACGCCAGGGGAGCCCGTCGCTCCACTCCGGGCCTTAGCGTAGAGGCCCGCGCTCTGCTTTGTCCCACGATGGACGAGAAGGCTCTAACTAACTGGGTCTGGATGCGGACGAGAGTCAGTCGGAGTCGGGAAAGTACTCGCGTCATCCTGCTTTGCTCCGCTCGGAAATGAGGACACGAAGAGACACGTTTCGTTGCTTTTTTCTTTGAGAGGACTGGATCGTCCGTACTGGGCGGCGACCTCCAAACTGTTTTTTCGTTTGTCTGGGTGTCTCTTCTGCACATTGCTCTGTACGCCGGGCTTGCACTCCGGGTGTCCGTGCTGCGGCACCGGAAAGGAAAATCATTAGGCCACGCAGACCAACGGCTTCGGTGGTTGGCGGAGGAGTCACGACGTGCTAATGTGCAGGACGATAGCGAGGTGTATTGAGGCGCAGTCCATTTGCTGTTTGGCGATGGAGGTACCGATGCCGCGTTGTAGACGAGGCGGCTCAAGACCGATCCTAGGTGCAAATCGGGTGTCTGTACAGGTACTAGGATTACTTTCATCAGCCCATGTATTTGCGTCCGCAGTCATCTGCCTCCTGCCTTTTCACAAAAGAGGCCGTTCTGCTTTGTAGAGAAGGGACAAATGCATTCTCCTGACCACCCTGGCAATTCACAAGATGGCGTCGCCAAGGGAGACGGGGACGCCCGATCAGTCTCCTGAAGAAGAAGAGGAAGAAATGGAAGTAGAGCAATTGACAGACGGGAAACCGGGAATATGCCACAACGGAAGAGGCGAGAAAGGGAGACCAGACGCGAACAACGCTTTACGAAGGGAAGTACTCCCGTCACCAACAAAAATCAGTACCTGTCATGCAGATGCACTATATAACGGAAAAGGGAACTGTGTAGAACACCGAAATAGCACTTCAAATGTAGTGAGTGCGAAGCCTCCTGAGCGGAGGGAATCTGCGTCCCATTCAGACGGAAGGTCCGGCGACGTGAACCGGGAGGGTTTGACCGATCTCTTCACTATGCTGGTGTCTCCTCCCGGCACCTGTTTTGGATCGGTGAGGGTGACAGAGAGTACTTGTTCTTCGGAATGTGGAAGGGGAGGTAAACCTTTAGGTGCAGTCTGTAGCTCGAAGCCGCGTTCACACTCCCTGGATCTGAAAGAATTTCCTAGGCACAATAGGACTGCTGGGCTGTCTCGGGTCAAGGATGACAGTGAGTTTACTCCAGCCGAAGAAGCATTCGTGGGGGCATCTCGTGGCCCTGGGCCGATGGAGAACGGCCGTTTTGGAAATGGAGTGAAGGATGCAACGGCAAGAGGAGTCCGAGAGACTGAAAAAGAGTCACCTCGCGCTCATTTTGAAGCTGGTGCCGAGGACATGGAGGTTAAAGCCACCCTGTCACTCAAGAAGACGGGAGCCCTGGGCTCCACCTTGTGCCACACTCCACTATCAAGGCAGCTCCACAGTGAGAGCGATGCTAACGATGGCATCAACTGTGGAGGCGAACACGACGGAGAGAATGAGAGACTAGCAACAGAAGAAAGAGAAGAAGGGGAGATACAGTCAAGGACACGACTGTCGAGTCGAAGACCGGGCCACGCCCCCCGGGGAAGTGAACGTCGAAGGACAGGGCTTGGGAAAGGCAAACAGATCGCGAGTGATCCGGAAGGGAGGATTGCAGCCCGGCCTAGACATCTTCGCTTTTCAAGGGAAGCTCGGCTGACGGAGAGCACTCAAGGTGACCATGACAGCTGTTTCGCCTCCGTCGAGGAAAACCATTTGTGTAGCCGCTGCGAGCTCTCCGAAAGAGTGAAGTGCGAAGAAGAGAATGTCCTGATGGTACCGCCTCGGAGAGGCGAACGTGCTTCCTGCTCGGATTTACATCCGGGCGAATCTATTAGTGCTTGGACAAATAACAGCGGGAGCGCAGTCTGCTGTCCTCACAAAGCGGTACAGATTATTTCGAGGCGAGATGGTAAACTCTGTGATTCTGACTCCTTCCTTCCAAGGTTGCACGTTTCTCGAAAAGGAGGTGTAGAACGAAAGCACGACGGAGACGCCTCCACAGAACACATTCAGAAGCTGTGCACCGCTGCTCTTCCTCGAGACAGGAGAAGTCCTTCTTCGAGCTCCGTGAGAAGAGATGCAGATTTTCGTGGGCGGGTGGTCCAGGGAAGTCCTCGAGATGTGCTGCGGGATGATTCGGTCGCTGTGGTACACCCGGTGGCACAGCAAAAACCCAGTGTTTCTCTGAAACAAGCCACGTCTCGGGATGGATGTCGAGTCACGGAGCGGGGTGACCGGCAACAGAAAAGAACAGAAGACAACCAGGTAGGCTTTACGGGGGGGGACTGTGGTGTAGGAGACAGTACGGACAGTCCTCACAGTGGAGTAGAGACACAACAGTTCCCATACAAAGGGAGCGACAAGATGCGACGACGTATCTGTGGGGAGAGGAACGATTCTCTGTCGAGGAAAAGAGGCAGAAAAAAGGCACGAAGAGGGCAGAGATTGGAGAGAACAGTTAGGGACGGAGATGGTTCGAGGGACGCTGTACGCAAAAGCCTGTTGTGGAGAGGCTTACTCGGAATAGTACGTCGGGTACCGTTTGAAGCTCTCGTTCCTATGACCTGCCGATATCTTGAACAGACCAACACGTCTTTGTACCTACACCACATTCACGTACGAAAGCGGGAGCAGACTGTCGTCAATCGTCTACAAGAGATCGAAGCGCACATTCACGATCTGGAAGAATCAAAGTGGGCGTGTACGCTGGGTTTGCAACTGAGACAGGCGAGCCAAGGTGCACCCCTGTTTTCAGAGTCCGATAGAGAATCCTGCAGTAGGGAGTCTCCCGCCCGTCGCCAGTGTCAGATCACGCGAGAACGTTGCAGAGTCCGGGACAGTTGCGAACGACGAATGGATGTCGAAGGTGGAACTCTAGTATTGCGGCGAGAGCGTTGTTCCTCTTCGAGTCAGGTTTCGGACGATCCCGAAGGCGAGCCTCAGTTTCAACGAAGAGACGACGAGGTACTACAAAGGCAAGGAGCAACAAATCCTCAAAGAGGCAGTTCGTCAGCAGAGGACCGAACCGCGCGCGGTCTCGAAGTATCAAGTTGTTCAGGACACCAACAGCATCACCTGGAAGCCGGGGGACTACCGTTCGTGAGCCCGGCCGTTCAGCGGGGTTGGGACGAAGTCATTGAGTTGGGAAACCGTGCCTTCGAACCAGTGGGGGACCGAGGTAGTCCTTTGGTTTCTCCAACAAAACCGCCGCCGGCAGATGTTGATGACAGCAAGAAGCCGCCATCGAGCCCTCAGTCCGACCTAGCCTCTCAGGAAACTGAACTTGAGGAAGCTGGTCCCCTCAGCCAGCCCCCAGGGGAGCAGGCTGCTGATATAGAGTCGCTGCGGCGGCGCGACGTCTTGGGCAGCACCGAAGAGCGCGTCTCCATTCCGGGCTCGATACGGCAGGCTTGGTGTGGGACAGGGGGCAGCAGTGCACGTCTCGAACGGTCTGCACTGCAGACTCTCTTCAAGAATACGGTCGCCACCCTTCGTCGATCTCAGTACCGGTGGTTAGCGTGGGTCGAGTCTGTCTGTCGGGAATCCACTCAGCCAGTGCTCCAGCTTACGGGGCTTGCATGGGTGTATCGTCAACGCCAGGTGGCTCATGGACTAGCTAAACCAGTGTCTGCGGAGTGTCTCTTCACTCTTCTCCGTAGTCTGTATGTCCATGAGCGACAGCTGATGCGCCATGGTGGAGTGAGGTACCCGTCTCTTCATTTAGCTGTCGCATGTTTAGCTAATGCTTCCGTGAGGCAGCTTGCGCGTGCACGCGTGGCGCCTCTGCTAGCCGAACTCCTAGGAGCTGAGTTTTCCGCAGCCCCGTCTCTTGCATTTCAGATACATCAGAGGCAATCACCGTTTTTGGAAAGCCGGCGAAGTGGGTATCCTGTTCATGAAGTGAGTCGCCCCATTTCCTTGCTGCACAAGTCTAGTAAGCAGTCGCTGGCTGGACTCCTTCAAGACGGCGTTCAGACCCTACCAGTCAGTCCCCTTGCTATGACGGCTGACACGTCACACTCCTCGCAAAACTATCAAGTGCCCAGGACGGACGGAGGCAGATTTCTTGTAGAGAAGCAAGCAGGCCACCTAAGTAAAGGATCCTTAGGTTTGCTGTTGACCTGCTTCAGAGGCGGCACCCCAGCCGGGGGCAGTGTTTGCCGTGGTACCGAGACAGATTCTGACCTGACGAAGGGATGCACGGGAAAGGATGACTCGAGTTCTTTTGCTGTCGAAGAGTCAGGGGCGAGCTCAGGGCGTACGATGTCTGAGAGCGAAAGAATCTGCTCAGCGTGTTCTCTGTGTGAAGTGACTCTCGAGGACTGTCAAGGAGGGCATGGTCCACCAGATCCCATCGGTTCTGTGGGCAGATGTTCCGAAGACTGTGTTTCGGAGACTCAGGACTGGGTCGACCTCGCTTCGCCTTTTGCCTCGTCTCTGTATCTATGCACGTCCTTAGAGGGCTCGCCTAATACACCGTCGCACATAATGTGGAGTGTCTTCGGGTGTTGGAGTAACAAACAAGCTCGGTGGAGATCCGCTGCAGTAGCCGCTGCTTCAGGAGCATGCCAGGCGGCCTCCCACTGCGTCTCCGCTCTTTTTTCAAGGTTGAGGTCGAAGCACACAGACGCTTCTCTTTCTCTGCTATGGCCCCTGGTCGGGTGCTCTTTCTCCCTTTCAACCCCGGCACCAGCGGCTCTGTCGCGGCTGCTCACAGAACTTCTTGAGCCGATCTGGGAGAAGAGGGTAACGTGCGGAGAGACGCCCCGCAGGAGAGCACGGGCTAAAGTAGATCACAGAGCGCAGAGTTCTTTTTTGAGCGGGTACGGTGTGACTTCTAGTGGCTCGCCAACGCGGAAAGGAGACGATCTCCTGTCAGTGACGATAACACCACCGGAAGCAGTGGGTCTCCTCCAGCTGTGTCGGGCGGTTCTTCGCGGTTTTCACCGGGCTATGCGGACGTGGTTGTCTTCGGGGCGTATGGTTTCCTCGGGATCTGACGCCTACTCAACATCCAACCGTGCCTCATGCCAAGCGGAATCAGGCGCCGCTGTACAAACAGGGTTCAGAACGAGAGGACTCTCGTCCGGCCGGGAAGGAACGGGCTTCTGTGACGTGTTTGATGCATTACCCCGACTTACGCTGTCTCCTCAACAGATCGACGCAGGGGCTTTCTTGTACGCGTGTGTGGCGGCCGTAATTGCTGGTCGCCTCGCCAGATGTGCTTCTGAAGCTACTGACAGGTTACTACGCGAGGAAGAAGTTTCGTTGGACAGAACAGTAGTTTTCGCTGACACGCCCGAGACAATGCACTGCACTCGTTATCGCAGGGAGGAGAGCTATCACTCAGGACAAGGCATAGAAGAAACCAGAGCGCAGCCCCCCAAGTCTGGCGTCAACCAAGACGCTCGCGGGGGGGAGGTTTTTCCGTTGCTGGCTGGGACTAGTGTTGATTCAGCTGGTCCTGGGTATGTCAAACACACGAGCCTCGATCCTCGCATAGACCATGGAAGAGTGGGAACCAAGTCTTCAGCAGAGAGCTGCGGAGCGCAGTCTTGTCCAGGCAGTCGTAGGTCGAGCTCGCAGCGCGGAGACGCGACAAAATCACAAGTCCACGCTATTGAAGAACTGGCGGTTGCTGCTCACACCGCGGCAGAGGTCGCACTGAGGTGGGCGACCTCCCCTCGGTCGTCTGGTCCGCGCAGTGGAGGCGATTCTCTATGCCCCTCTTTGGTGGGCCGTAACCGCTCGACAACAGAAAACTGCGGCTGCGAGAGTCTGGACAAAGAGACCATGTTTATTCTAGGCAAGAAGTACTCCCGCGAATCAAGAATCAATCTCCAAAGTAATGCCGCGTCTAGTACTGCAGCGAGCTCACTACATGGAAGGCAGAGCTCGTCCGAGGGGGGAAGACGTCGTCTTGAAAACATAAAGAAGTCCTCGCAGACCGTTGTGGGGTCTTTGGACGCACCACGGTGTGCCGGAGCTACGGGTCAGACTCGTATCGGGAATTGGGGTCACGTGCGGTTCACAGTCGGAGATAGGAGAGGTACCGATGCCGTTTCTCTCCTTTATGATGAGGCTGATTTCCTTTGTGCTCAGCTGAATGCTTTAACACATCTCGTCCTTTTCTGCGCTCGGGCGGAGACGCGGCTTCTTACCGCCCCGTTCAACGAGCCTAAGTTGCCTCTCCATGGTGATGCTCACTTGGAAGCCTATGCCTCTGCGAGCCACGGGGCGAGGGCTTCGGAAAAAGACCGAATAATCTCGGGAGACAGGGAGCGACAAAGATGGGACGGATTCGAAGCGGCACACGAAGGAAGGAAGGGGACGTCTTCTGGCAGTGGGGGCGAAAGCCTCAGGGGTGTTCTCTCGACTGAGCAGGGTAGCTTGGAAACTGGGTTTCAGAAACCATCGTGTCTCTCGCCGTCCAGCAATCTTAGTTTTGTAGGGCGTGAAACAGGAAAGAGGAGGGTGTCCTCCTGGGACGAAATTTCCAGAGGTGCACCGTTCACGGCTCAGACGGAGGAGCCGACGTCAGAGAGAGATCAGTCGGAGTCTTCTTTCCGAGGTGCATGCCACCCTTTGTCTCATTTTGCTTGCTGTGAAGCCGAACACGAGATGGAGGGCTCTCCTTCAGAGGTGGTGGTGCTGCCTCATAGAAGACGTTCTCACAATATTGACGGCGAACAGGAAGAGACACAGACAATGCTGTGGGCCAAGGAAGTCCAGTGGGGTTTTGCGACTGAAGCGATCATGTTGACAGCTCTCGCGAGTGAAGTCAGGAGTCGCCTAGTCAAGCTCATCACCGAACCTGCTCTGGGCATCATCCGATCTCAGTAAGACGTTTTCCGTTTTTGAGCGCGCACGTTTGGAAGGGAGAGGGTAATGCAGCTCCCATTGTTGTTCCGCGAGTGTGCAAACAGGTGAAATCTAACAGTTTGAGAACTCTTTGAAAGCGACTTATCAGCGAGGACCCTCGAGATTCTCGTGCTACATCTCCTGTGTGAGAGCTTGTGTCAAGCTCTCTCAGCCCGGCTAGAGAATAAGGCTCCCCAAGCGTTTGTTCCATCGGTTAGCAGCTTCTACCATGTGCATCGGAAGGCTCCCTGCAGGCAAGCCTGTTTCTCGCATGATCGTCGTCTATGGAATCGTTCCCAGTCCCATTTTCTCGGTACTTTATGAAAGCTCCAGCTGATTGTCCTTTGTCCAGACTCCGGCTGCTTTTATTGTCAAGTTGGGGCTTCCTGTGTATGCGCCTCAACAACCCGGTAGTACGATGCCGTGTGCTTCTCTTGGTAAGAAAGTTTTTGCGTGGAATAGAGCGCGGATCTCGTGCAGAACAGCGGCACTCTCAGGGCTTCTGAATTTCTGTGCATGCACGCTTGCTTTATTCTTCTGTCAGTGGCGTTGTCTGTCTCTTTGTCTCAGCCCTTGCATCCTCTCTCTTCCTCTTCCTGATCTGTTCCGCTGTCTCGTATGTCCGGCGAACTCTGAAGGGGCTTCATTGCTAGGCGCGTACCTACGTTTGCTGCCACAGTGCGGATTCGCCGTGTGGGAGGCTGCATCTGTCCGTGTTGCTGGAGCTCTCGTGCATGCAATCCTGCATACGGAAATCCCTTCTTCTTTCTACTCCTTTCCTACTTCTTTGCTGCCTTCCGGGTGGCACCACAGCAAACTGTAAGACCCCAGATTGTGTTTCTTTCATTGGTAGAGGCGTCCCTAAGAGTCACCCCCACCTGTCTTCCAGGGGCGGCCGCTGCTTTCGGTGTTTCCTGGGCGTCCCAATCAATGTCCAGAATCTTTTCTACGGGAGTTTTTGAGTGTCCCCGCTCCTCGTTTTACCAGGTTCTCGTGTACCGGCCGTTCCAGGCTGTTAGTCTGCGTGGAACTTGATGAGATGTATACATCGTTATCAGCTCAAAAGGTTGGTTCCGTCGCAGCAGATGTGGTACCGAGCTATTTTGATGAACCCGGAGTTCAGTTTCTTGTCTTCTTGGAATGAGGCAGTGTAGTAGGGCATTAGAGCCGACCGTGCCCGTGGTCGTAGTGCTTTTTCATTGCTGTCTGGAGCTGCGTCAAGATGCGACGTCGATACCGGACGTTGCGGGTCGTTCCGGTATCGATGTCACATCTTGATATGGAATTTCACAGTAAGAGGTTACTGGACTTCTTGCAAAGCGGTCTCTTCTCAAGTTAGCTTCTCAAGACACACAGCGTATATTTTACTATAACGGTGCACATACATACCGGGCACCATTTATCTGATACGTAGGACGGTGGGCGGACGCAGCTGTCCGTGTATGTAGCGAGGTTCGATTCTTGCGAGGGCCCACGCTCTTGCTTGGTTTCAGGGAATGCGCAATGCTCGCTTGCGTGCCGTTGTTTTTGGAAAGATCTCCCCGTGGCCTCGCTGTTTGTATTTGTGAAGCGCTACAGAGCGACTTTGTGTGCGCTGTAGTGTCCCTTTTCCCGTGTTCCTCAACAGTCTCTTACTCTGCCACCCCTTTCCGCAGCTTGATACCAGTTTTTTTCACTTGGCACGGATTCTTCAAGTTGTAGTATCATTTGAACGAAGACCTGAGACCACGTCATCTTTCATCACGGTAGTGAGGTAGTACATGAGGGCACGGTCCAGCTTCGCGGTAGTAATTTTGCTGCTGTCCCCCGTTCATCCACCTGGCGTCAATGAAGAAACCGATGCCTACATCTTTTCGGTTCTGCTCACACACCACGATTCGTAACTCTCTTCCGTGACTTAGCCGAAAGGAAACGGCGCTGCCCGCTTCCAGATACTGTAGCGTGTGATCGCTTCCTATCCTTCAGGCGTCTCCTTTTTTCCCTCTCTCAATCCCGGAGTAGTCATCAGTGGTTCCCGGAGGCTCTCGCACGTTTCTCGTTTACTTCTCGGCTGTTTCTTTCGGCACATCTTCTTCTCCCGCCATCTCCTACCTCCGTGTCAGACATCTTTTCGAAAATGAACGTCAGTTCTGTAAATGACCCCATACCTTGTCGTACGCAGGAGCTAGGGGCACTCTCAGCGAAGGGGTCACGGAGTACGGGGTTTTCTCTCGAGAGCTTTTCGACTCAGCACCACACACGTCAGAAGGCGGCGGGTCGTCTGTATAAAAGCCTGGGCTTTTTGGCTGACTTGGAGAGCTTCCTTCGGACTCCTGAGAGCAATCTGGGGGTCGTCCTTTCTAGCCTAGTCGAGAAGTTTTACCCGTCTCCGAACATCAGGAAGCACTGGCAATCAATACTGAGACAGGGTTCTTCGTTTCCTTCGTTAGGAGATCCTACGGAAATGAAAAACGAGAGCGGGGAGATTCAACAGGCGCTGATGATCCGCGGATGTTCGCCGGAGAGATTTGCAGTTCAACTTTTGAGACTAAGAAGTGACGTACGGGTTGAAGTGAAAGAAAGGGCTCTTGCATGTATTTGTAGAGATCAAGCAAGCCTTAGACGGTCGGCCGGTGCATTTGTTGCGGCCGCTGAAAGCCGTACATTGGGTACTTCTGTTAGAAGCCATGACTACCTGGACAACGCTGAAAGCCACTGCGTTCCGGTGCGGTCGAGTGATGTGACGTTGGTCAATGATCGGGAGCGAGATGCCGATGGAGAAGAACGAGAGCACAAATGCAGTCCTTCAGGGGAACTGTCAGGATCGAAACAAGCAGCGGACGAAGAATCAGGAAGTCAAGCGGGCGTTCAAGCGCAAAAAAGGATGAGAAACGAAGGGCAGCACTGTGAAGGCAACGCAAAACAAGGCGAGGCAGCGAAGGGGATCACTGAATGCGCTCCAACAAGTGGAGAGGCTGCTGCGCAGCCTGGGGGCTCGAAGCTCTACTCGGAAGACAGGCGAGGGGCTGCGGTAGGTTACAGTCCTTATTGCAGTCCTACGAGCATTAAGAAGGAATCAGGTCAGGACACTAGTACTCGCCACGACAGGGACTACCGAAGCGGAAGTGTTTGTGAAGACGAACAGCGATTCCAGAAAGAAGGCAACTTGGAAGCAGCTCATCAGGCCGTGGAGACATCTACAACAGATGCGCGCATGAAGCCGTTGCCTTCCCTCTCGACATCGTGTTCTCCTGTTTCCGCTTTCCTGCCGTCCACTTCTACAACTGCGGTCGGAGCGTTTTCTCCGTCCGATTCCGCTGGTGTGTCTCTTTCCCTGCGTCTTCCCTCAAGCGCGTCATGCACTAGCGGTTCCGACAGAGGGGTAGCCGGTGTTGCACCTGCTGAGTGTTCTGGCGGGATAGAACAACATACAGCAAGTCAAGTGTGTGAAGTTCCTCACCGTCATTGTTCTCCCAGCTCCATGGATGTCAAGGTAGACTGCCATACCAGCTCGACTCTGTTTTCTAGACGGACGTCTTCTGAGAGTTCGTCTCCATGCGGCTCTAATTCTGCTTCTTCTTCGTCCTCACACCGGAGTGTGTCTTCGAGTGAAGAGACAGTCGGTTCCCGCGGCTCTGGACGTCCGGCGAGCGAACAAGGACAGCCGCGATTAGCAGAAGTCCTTCAGGCTGCGCACAGGGAGCGAGAAAGCAATGAAGCACCGAAGGAAGATACGGAAGCCAGACTGGAAGGGCAAGTAGGCATCGCGATTAGGAGCCCAGCAAGAGGGCGAGATTTCCCGGAAAAAGGAGGATGCTCGATACGGCGAAAGAATGAGAGGACGGTAGAGAAGGAGCTCGGTGCAGCCACGGAAGCTACCACGGAAAGAAGGCATGAGGCAGAAGTGAAGGAGTTCCGAAGAGGTCTTCACATTCGGACACAGCCCAGGCGGGAGACAACGAGATGCTCTGCTGCGGCCGGGCATGGAGGAGAAGGAGAAGTTGAGACAGAACCAGACACCCTGGGGGATGTCTCTTCCTGTCATCACTCACGGCACCGGAGAGGTGTAAGATCTGGGCGCGCGGTGCTCGCTGCAGTTTCACAGTCAGACCAGGGTAATTCCTGCAAGGATGGAGGGCCTTGCCCGAAAGACCGAGCTTTGTCTATGGTTTCTGCTCCATCTGCAGCGACTCCTGTTCACGTGGAGGGCAGTGTACAGGAGCCTGTCAGAGAGAAGAGAAGGGAACAGGAGCGGGTTCTGCCAAAGCAGGAACAATGGCGGAGGAGAAGCAAAGCGGAGACGGGGGGAAGAGGGAAACTGGGGGAAGATGAAAAGCCGGAAGACTTGTCGGCAGAGGTGCTATGTCAGGAGAGGAGACATTTTATGACGGCAAGCAACATATGGGAACGGTCTAACACGGCAGCGGCCGGGGACGTCTCTCGTCGAGCCGAGCGAGGGGTACGACTGACGACCAAGCAAAGGGGCATCGTTGTGGACTCATGGGAGCACAAAAACAGGTGTCAAGTCACCTTCCTGGGAGACTCTTCCTGTGTTTCTCGAAGAAGGCATGACCAGACCAGACTTCCTTGTCCCGAAGAACAGGAAGGAGTGAAGGGCAACAGGGCTAAGCAGGTTCCATCGTTCTCTTCTCTTCGAGGCTACGTTTGGCATGTATGCCCTCGATCACTACCGGCGGGAGCTAACTTCACTATATCCGACATTCTTGCGTTAAACGATTCCCCGTACGGAGACCGAAGAAGCCCTTCAACATCCACCCGCTCGTCCTCCTTCGGTTCAGAGTGTTTTGTACCTGTTGGAGTTGATATCGAAGGTGACCAAAGGGAAGGACAGGAATCGGATTCACACTTTGGTAGTGAAGACCGGTGGAACTCAGAAAAGGGGCACGCGAGCGTTTCGGGGAAACAGTACCACAGAGACACAGAGCTTGCTCGGAAATGGTGGCGTCTTGATGGGACTCTTCTTAGGGTCTTTGATAGCCGGGCTGAGCTACTTCCTGAGCTCGTCATCGACATGCGTGACGTCTGTCGCGTTGGTAACGACGGCTTCGACGAGGATGACTTTTGCTCTACTGGAGCTACTGAAGAGCAAGGTGGGACGAAAGAAGAGATGAGCGCGGTCTCCGAGGTATGCCGCGATTTAGGAGGGCAACGAGATCATACGTGTGACGGGAACGAAGACAATGTCGTGGAGCCAAGGATGGATGGTGATCAATTGACCCCACGGCAAGGCTGCGTGGAGTCCCAAAAGATGCGGGCAAGAAGACAGCCAAAGGTCTGCCTGCCAAGAAGGTACCAAGATAGTTTCCGAGCTGATAACAAAAACAGGACAGCGAGTTTCGAGTCAGCTGGCATAAAGGAAGACGTTTTTGCTCGGACAGGAACAGTGTCTGTCCCCGGAGAAAAACTAATAGAAGACCAGAGTAGAGATGAGGGAGATGAAGAAGAAGATGGAGAGACTTTGTGGCAGGCTTTGGGCTACGCATGGATTGACGGAGCCGCTGATCGTTTTGGAGCAACCGCACGGTGGAAGCTTACTTTGGTACGTTCCACTCACATACATCATCTTGAAAAGCGCTTGGGACACTTCATGACTGTGTTACACACTCCCTCTGTGCCGCGCACTTGCATTCACATACACACTCGTGCGTCTGTGCATTACGCTTACATATGGAAGGTACGTGTTTGCACCGTGATGTGCTTCTCTTGGCTGGGCGAAGCCAGTCGCTAATACTTTCCACGTTTTTCGTTCTCCTGTCACCGGGCGGTGCTCGTACAGTGGTAGACAGACCGCTGTTGTTCGCGTCTTGCCAGGCAGTCTTCACAGGTCCCAGCTCTCTGTTTCTTAACAGGCAGAAATGGCCTGGCGCTCCTCTTCTGAAGGAGCGGACGTTTTCTGGTCTTCTGTCCCACAAACGGGCTTCACTGTTGTTTTACTGGGTGATCATAATGACCTTCAGGCCGTCATGAGTCCCCGTCCCGCATGTGACTCCTTGCAAGCTACACCGTACGCTTTTTTTTCATTGGAAGCTCAGAAAGACTACGAACCAAGGCCGGTTCACTCTGGCGATGCCACGACGTTACTTCCGCCCGGGGTCCGGACACCATGTGCGGGTGTGTGCGTATCACGAAGAAGGCATGAAGGGATGTGTAAGGGCCTTGGTGACACGTTAAAGCACTCTCTATCCCTGAGTTCTTTTCTGCCTTAGAGGGCGGTCCGTGCAGGAGATACTTCTTGCCTTGGTAAATATGCCCGTCCTCAGCAATTGCTGATAATGTAGGGAATATTGCCGATGTCTTTTCCGGTTCTGAGTATCCATGTCGCCTCATAGTCTTACCTGTTCTTTCTGACCTTCAGACATTTTCGGATTGCGTGCGATCTCCCCTTCAAGTAGTCTGTTCATCGCGCTTGAGCCAGCGCATGTGGAGTGAAGGCCTGCGTTCAGCTGCTAGTTTGAAGACTGGACACCAGGTGGCTTCTGCTCTCACGACCTCCCACCGGGCCCCGGGTTCGTCGTCTGAGTCTGCTCGAACAAGTGACTCGGAAGCCGTGGAGAAAACACAGCGACTGTCCCTGTGTGGATCTAGTCGTGTCGGTATGTCCGACACTGTGTCGTTTCCGTGCAGGTCTCTGGTGTACACGGAGCATCCCCACCTGTTTCAAAGTGGGACAACTCTCTACTTTCCTTCCGGGCTACCCGATTCCCTTGTTTCCTGTTGTGATGCTCTGTCTCCTCGAGTTGGGTCGCATCTCGCTCGCCTACCCCGTTCTTGGCTCGGTTGTGCATTGCATGTCAGTCCAGTCTGTGACACCCCGGAAGGCACCACCAAATCCTGCAGTCTGACAAGTGAAACAGGGAATCACCAGGCTACGGAAGCAGCCCTCGAGGCTTTCAACGAGGCTCTAGGCATTGCGCAGATACAGTGAAACGTGGTCTTGTGACTATGCGGATTTGCGTTTGCTTATGTGCAGCGTTTCAAAGGACAGCAATAATTTGTCACTCTTGTGCAACCGCAGGTGCGCGCATGTGGTGCTCGCTTCGTGTGCATGCACCGGTGGTCGAGGCAAGGGTGCGTGTTAATGGCGCACTCTGCGCTCCCTCTCAAAGCTGCTCGACTATCCAGTATATCGTAGAAACAACTGTCTCTGGTTATGTGGTTGTACATAGGCCGTACACACGCACCCGTGACTGTGCTGAAATCAAAGTTGTTAGTACGGTTTCCCCCTTGCTTTTTCCCTTTTGATGTACGTGCCCCGCGAATCCACCTCTCGTTATATGCAAGACTCTTTGCTCTTCACTGCACGTCTGTACAACGGGGCGACCGATAAGGTGTACGAAGAACCTAGTATGCTGTTCCCAATTGATGTCCATCACATACGTGGTCCTACTCTTCATCACCTGCAGCATTCAGGTCGGCTGGACACAGGGCAGCCTAAGCGCCATTTTCTTCACATACCATTCCACACCGGCGTCTTCGCCAGACAAGTGTAAGCGATTTCTCCGGTACTGAATTATCCGTTACGAACTTGGCGAACTAAAGTAGTCCAGGAATACTACTCCTTGGTTGGTTTGCCACGTTCCCTGCACTCCTGTGTTTCCTTTGACATTTCTGCTCTCGAGGCGAGCTACGAGCTTCCGAATCGCAATGTCCACAGCTTCCGCAACCAATCTTTCCTACGTCCACCAGACAAGCATGTGCCGCCTCCTCGCGCACCACGCGTGGCGGCCGACCGCTCTTGTGAAGTTACCGGTTAGCACATTGGTTTTCCACGCGTTCCGCGGTACAGAACAAAACACAGGTAGTTGGGCGCCCAGATGAGAACCAGCGTCTCATTGACGCACTATGTCGTAACAACACAAGATACACCTTTCAAAAAAGTCACGCGTACCCAGGCAGCCACAACCCGTGTACTGTCCTTCTGCTGTCTGTCCTGCGGGAGCCATGTCGTCCCTCTCATGCTTACACTTTGCGGCAGCAGTGCGTGCGCACTTTCTCACATACGCACTCGCTTACTACAAGCAGCCCGAGGAACGGAGACTCTGGACTACGCAGCATCGCTGCACACCCGGAATCAGAGCAAGGCTCTCACTTCGAAGATGGGGAGTGAAAGTGAACGGGAGGTGCAACAACACTGTCTAATCACACCGCAACCCGGTGAAGTTCTCTTCCTGCGCCGTAGAAGGCGCACGCACCAAAAGCACACGCTCTGCGGGAGTGTCTGCGAATGCATACACACGACCACTCCTGGGAGAAAAGAGAGGTGGACTGAATGTATGACTCTTGTCCAAGGTTCGACCTCCTATTGTCGTGTCTAGAATCCAGGCCCCTGAGGCTGCATTGAGTCCAAGAAGAGTGGCCGGGTCCACGACCCCTGATCTGAACCCGAAACGGAGCCCGCCCCTTCGGCACCTCAGGTGCAGCTCAAAAAAACGGCCCCCCACACCTCAGACGTATCCACACACAGCGGCACTAAACCGTGCCGATACTCCTCGTGAATGGTCCAGAGTACGTCGCAGGGCTATCCCAGAAAATCTGTCCGTACTCTGTGTGCAGTAACGTTCGCAGGGAACAACATGTCATCTCCATTTCAGATGCTTGGTTCTTTGCTCCGCCCCTGGCTTCAGCACTCTCCAGACCTGAGGTCTGAGGAAATGGGTTCTTGATCGTCCTAGCGCCGTCTTTTCTAATCTGCCGCGAGGTCCTCCCACCCCTCCACGTACAAACTGCCCGTCTTTTGTAGCACCGAAATGAGACAGAGCATGTGCGGCCTTAAGGAAACGGCTAATGCTTGTGGCAGCCAGCACCATCGGGGTTACCGTACCCAGACCCATGAGAACTTCTGACTTACGCCATCGACTCGAAGCAATAGGGTTGTTCTCTGAAAGGCTTTCTCCTCTGAGACCAGTTTCTGCTGAGTCAACAGCAGGGGAAGAGGC
>NW_027154277.1:50377-75191 GCF_002600585.1 Cystoisospora suis
CCCGCCACTGTTGAGGGGATAAAGAAGGGGAAGAGCAAGGCGCGACTGAAGGAGGTGAGCCAGAATATCTGCCCGAGCAAAGAGGGAACGAAGACGCTTCGACGAGACAGGCAAGGAGAGGTGAGCAGACACGGGAGAAGAGGGAGGACTTACACGGGAAATTGAAGAAGACGATGAGGACGGCGAGCAAGAACCGGCAACCGCAGGAAAGCCGCCGGAGCCCCGAGTGGCAGAAAGTCGTCGCCTCGGGGGGTACTGGGACTGGGGAAGAAATGACGCAGGACAGCAGTACCCCGAGAGACCGGAAAGGAAAGTCCCCCTTAGTATGACTTTCGTGAGTGGTGACTGCGGCCAAGCTTCTTCGGATGCTGTGAAGGCTGAAGTACGCGCACTACGAGGACGGATCGTTTTTCCGGATGTCATAGAGACACACGGTACTCCATGACAACTGCTCGCACCTATCCGTGAAGTAACAACAAGGCCAGAGCCCAGCAGCCTTAGCGTACGCTGGGCTGCTGCCGCCCGAGGCCAGGCCCCGCCGGATGCCAGGGCGCCCTGCATTACTGTGATATTGTGCGTTCTCTGCCGCCGGGAATTAAGTTTACTAAGATGGGCAGTCCCTAATCCGCAAAACAAAAGATGCGCCCGGCTCGTACTGGGTACATGCCACCAGAGGAAGCAGTCAATAATGAAGCAGAACGCACGGTAGAACGTTTTGCTCCCTTTGGCCCCAGGAAGTACTGAAACGAAAGTCGGCGCAGCGCATTGTCAAGAGCAAGACGGAAGCCGCGGCACGCCGCTCGCGCAACGGGACTGGCCTGCAACAGTTACCACGGATCATCCCTCTGGTCACCAACTAAACAGGATCGGACTGTCAGCCGACTGCAGTCTATCCGTTATCACGATAGTGACTTGCGCATGTACCAGGTTCAACATGTCGAGACTCATTCCAGAAGTCCGCCGCCTTCACACAATCGAAGACAATCGAGCAACATATCCCGATCCAGATATCCTCGTCGTCGCCTACGGCTGTAGGCACAGAAAACAAAAGAGGAATAAACTGAAAGAACTCCTGCAAGCGTCTGCGCTGAGAAAAGAGCAGCAGCACGGCTACTCCCTGGACTCGTCATGTAATCCGAACACCTCTCTCAGTCGTCCCCGGTACTGGACGCTGAGAAGGCTGTGCTATCCCCTAAGCAAGCAGTTGCAGTGTAACTCCGCTAATTTCACCGGTCCGCGTGAGCAAATATATAACTATCAACCGGCGGCGATGGTCTCGGGACCGAAGCGGGAGATGGAGCTGGGCATCGGCTTATGCACTGCTGCGACGCTGCGCACACGTGACAACGTCATTGCGCGTCATTCGCTTCCGTGACCTGATGTTTTCAGAACCCTAGCTCGTTGCCCGCAGTAGGAGAAAGATAATGCGCCGACCCCCTGTTGGTGTTTAAGGGTAGCTGGGTCTCCGAAGCCTCTTTTCTTGCCGGCGCTGTGTGACGCCGACGTCTTTCCCTGTTCCATGCTCTCGGTTGTCACACCCGTGCGCTGCACTGGCAGTATCCTTTTCTACGCAAGGGCAGTTTGGCCCCTTCGGAGCTTTCTCCCACCCGTCAGTCCAGTTCATGAGACAGAACCTCGGTTTTAGTTCTGCTTGCATACTTGTGCAGTGCTGCCTCTTCTATTCGGAATCACGCAAAAAAGCGAGTTTGTTGCCTCCTGCTGTCGTCCTACCTCATTTGTCTTTTCTGTAGAACGAAGGCAAGGCAGTGGCAGAATGCGGATCGTGTTGGCTGCGCTGTCTAACGTGGATTCGCGCGTCGTCTCTCAACGCCCTTGTCCTGTGCGAGAAGCCGCCGTTTTGCTCGCTCTTTATTCGTCCCGCCTTTCAACGTGCTGATGGCTCCCCTTTCGGAGATCGTGAGAACGCAGCCGCAGCCGTTCAGAGGCGTTCTTTAGTTGTCTGCCTGCATTATTTGTATCGCCACAGTACTGGATCAACCTGGTGATCAGCGGCTGGTTGATGTGGAATACGTCACGCACCACCGGTTTTGTACTGATGGCGATTCTCTCGCCCGGTCGTTGCCTTCGGTTCCCCCTCCCAACGGTGGCATCTTTGCCATGTCTTCAGTATTGAGATTTCAGCGGACACTAATGCGGCGAGTGGAGTGTGTGCTGCGTCTGTGCTTGGTTACTTTATTTCTCCCTTGTCACCGGCAGTGTCGCGGGTGCCTAACTGTTTCGTTCTGTCCATGCGTAGCCGTGGAACTGTTCCTTCCTTAACGAACGTGTCCGTA
Source organism: Cystoisospora suis (assembly GCF_002600585.1). Lineage (NCBI taxonomy): Eukaryota > Apicomplexa > Conoidasida > Eucoccidiorida > Sarcocystidae > Cystoisospora > Cystoisospora suis. The sequence continues at coordinate 52,672 of NW_027154277.1, forward strand.
CATGGGGAGGACCATGCAGCACACCCGCGTCCAGTTCGGCAGGGTTTTCACACTATCCGCAAAGAAGTGTCCTCTTTTCAGTTTCGGCGCAAGTCTGCCCGCGCCTCTCCGTCTTCGATTGCGTACTCCGGTGCAGTGGAGGGCTAAGCTTTCGTTGTGAGTCTGGACGTCGGTCTACAGTCGAACGGCCGAAGTGACGATGTGACTTCTGTCGCGGCTGTTGGGAGGGGTTAATCTCTCTGCGGCCGTCTACTAACATTTGAGAAGCCTGCAGAAGTGGCCAGTCCCGGTACGCGAAGCAAGGCGTTGTCGCTGGGTCTTCCCTCTTCGGGATTGTCAGTCGGTACGATTCACCGGCTGGGTTGGATGTACTCTCTCCCTGGTGGCCGGACAGACTCACAACCATAATACTCGCAAGAGGCGCTCCCGCGCCGCCGCTCTCTTTGGCAGCTGAGGCGAGCGGAACTCATAGAAGCTCCATTCTGCTGTGATCGAAGACAGCCACATTTCTCGCGCAAAGAGGCGCCTTTCCGCGCTCGACTAGTGTACTTCGGTCGAGCTCCGCTTTCATCGAAGTGAACGTCGTAAAGAGACCGTATTCCAAGTGCTCGGTCGTGTTGTCGCGCGGGCAGGCGTTTTCCGTTCACCCCTGCGCTCTCTTTTGGCCACTCAAATACACATTTGTTCTCCGGAACCTTAACGCTTACGATCCGCCCTCGAGCCCTCAGACTGTGTGTGTGTGAGGGCGTGTGTTTTTCTGTCACTAGCGCGTCATGAACATATAGGAGAATGCAAGTACACCTCCCTGCGGACTGCGAGAAGGCTCGTCTATCCGTGGCAGAGTGCACTTGCGTCTAGGAACGGCTGAGCTACTCATCTCTTCTCGGAAATGTCGGCTGCGTCAGCCTTCGCCTTCAATACCTCACCGTCTGGGTCTAGTCTGCCTCTAAGTTTCTCTGGTACTGCATCCTCGGATCCTGTCATAATGGGAAGAGAGAGTGCTCTCTTTGCGCCCGGTGGGCAGAACGCGATGGAAACGGAAAACCCAGTAGCCGAATCTGCATCTTCGGAATTGCTTGTCTCTCCGTTGAATCCTCAGAAAGAATCGGATGCTCACTCAGCGTCATCCTCCTCTGCTGGTGGGGGAAATGGAGGAGCAGTGGCAGAAGGGGGTGGCGGGGGCGTCGAATCCTCTTCGATCGAAAGTGCACTGGATAGTCTTGTTTCCCAGTTAAGCTGCTCGTCGCTTACGGGGGGAAGAGATTATCATCAGCGCATGGCAGAGCAGTTAAGATCGAGCGATGTGTCTGCGAGGCTGGAGGCCACACAGGCGTATCGACGCTCTCTGGCTCACCGACAGGAGCTCGAACAACAGCAGAAGAGCACCAGTTGTGCATGCTCTTCACAGTCGACCATCCTTCCTGCCGGTCAGTCTCCATCTACTAGTTCGGTGGGTTTGTCTGGCGGATCTACAGTGGGTCGGACTGGCTCGATCGCGGATACAGGGGGAGGCGCGGGTGCGGGGTCACACGTTCACAGGAGTGATGTCACATCCTCAGTGGCCAGACACTCGTCGACGGGTGGGGGAGGCTCTTCGCCGTCTTTAAGCGAGGGGGGAGGAGCAGTCATGGACGTCACTATAGAAGATATGCTCTCCGGAGACTTGTTCCCACACGTGGTGGCCTCTCTAGGCATGCCACATCCCCTGTTGCAACTGGAGAGTATTTTGTTAATTCAGCGCCTGTGTAGAGGTACTTTTGCGCAAGTCCAGGGACAGGTCGTCACGCCGGCCTTGTTGAGCGCTCTCGTAGATCTCCTTGTCGCTGTTTCGCGAGGGCAGGTCCTGACGGGGGCAGCGGAAATCCGGTTAGCGCTCCTCGGCCTCTTCACTAAGTTATTCCAAGACTTCAAGGCGCATAGAGACTACTCACTCTTGCGTCCGGCAACGGGGGTCGTGCCGGCTGTCCTCGAGGCGGTCCAGGCAAATCCTGATATAGAAGGGGCGCGTTGTCTTCATGCGCTAGTCTGCAGCAACTTGCAGCAATTGAAAGTAGACGTCGGCCCCATTCTTTCTCTTCTAGTGTGGTTTATGAAGAACAGTGACAATCAGACGCTTCTCTGTCTCTCAGCCAGTGCGTGCGTCACCCTGTGTGAGAGGCCTGAGGGGGTGGACGTGGTGCTGAGCTCTCCAGCTTTGCCGACCGTCCTCAGACTTCTCCGCCACGAAGACCAGAGAGTTGTTTTCGATGCCCTTTCGGTGGCCGCGAAAATCGCTTTTGTCGGCAGCACGATACAAATTGACCGAGCCATCAGCTTGGGAGTTGTCCAGGCGATGGTTGAAGTACTTCAGAATCCCGCTGTATCGAACCCTACTACTAGGGCCCGCGCTTGCAACACCCTAGGGAATCTCGGGTGTGAGACTCCAAAGCAAGTTCAGGTGAGCAGCCATTGCAGAAAGCGAGCGAAAGAAGTAACTCGCCTCTATTTTTCTACCGCTGCGTGCAATTCTTGTTTGCACCCGAGAGTGTGCTTTCAGGACACTGCTTTCTGATGAATGCGTAGGTTTGTCTTGCTTTTCCAGCTTCTTCTGTGGGAAAGACTCAAGACGTGAGATAGGTAGAGTTAGATTGTTCACACGCGGTTGTGTTGACTTCTTTTCTCCAAGCTAGCTTACATGCACTTTATATGCTGACTCTTTGCGTTTACGTCAGCCGGGGTGTTGTGTGCCTTTTTTCTTTTTGCCGTCTTTCAGCCCATCATTGAAACACGCGCATTTCCCTTGCTCGTGGAAATTTTCCAGATGGATCCGGACTACAATACCCGCATCGAAGCCGCGTACGCTGTGTGCGCCTGCCTCTCGAGGGCCGATCCGCAACAGGTTGGCTACATCATATCATGTACAGCCCGACCGCCCGCCTTCTCTGGGTTCGCGCGCAACGGTCGGGCGGCTCCACGTGTGGGGGGCGCCGGAACCCGTGACTCCACCCCGTCGTCCTCACCGTTCCTTCCCTCTTCGTCTTCCTTGTCCCCTTTCTCGCTTTCGGCTGCATCTCGGTCATCACCGTTCGTGGGAACGGTAGGGTCAGCACTTCCAACGCTTGGCTTCGGGGTGTTCGCAGCACCGAGACCGGTTATTGAGAAGCCGCCCCCGGCTATTCTGTCCTTCGGGGGGAACAACCCGTGCTTAAGGCTGATCGCAGACATGTTAGAACTGGTGTGCGAGAGCGACCCTATGAACAGCGGCAGTCTTAAACTGTGCAAGGCCATCCTTAGGGGCTTAGACAACATTCTCGATGTTGGTGCGCAAGAGGCCAAGTTGCTGGGATTGACCGAGAATCCGTACGCGAGGCTCTTTCATGAAGTGCAAGTAAGTGCAGCCCTTTTTTTAGTTTTGCAAAGGTAGTGTCTGGTATTTTGGGGAAGTGTGGCATACGTCGGCGGTGAAACAGTTGTTGGTCACCTAGTACGATAGGCGGGGTTTATATCATCTGCAGACAGGTATTTCCCCGGTTGTGGAGTTTTCCTTAGTTGAAATGATGCAGGTACCGCTCGTCTCCCGGTGCCGCACTCCCACAAGAACATGTATACTTGCGGTTGCGAAAGCGGTCAAGCTGCTGCGTGTGATTTCAGAACGAGCGGCCGCTCGTTGTGACTAGCAGTCGGAGATTTCCGCTCTTCTGTACCTGCCTGTGTGCCGTGTGTTTTTCAGGGGGACCTGAAGTTATCACAGATGCAATTTTTTCCTGACTATAACATAGCTGCCAAGACGCACAGCATTCTCGAAAAGTATTTCGATGTGGCGACGACCTGGAACGCACGAAAGTGAATCAGGGCTGAAGTGCGAAAACTTTTTCGCGGAAGAAGGGGGCTTGCCCGTTCATGGCTATCTGTGGGTCATTGCAGCTAAGCTCTGCTGTGGAACACCTTCCAGGCCGCGTTGGGCTGTCGGTTTCTGTTTGTTGGGCAAGTTTTCTTCCTCTGGGTCCGGCCGGCGGGCAAGGGGTGAGGTTTCCGTTGGAACGGCGAGATGCGGGTACGAACAAGTCGCGCACTTCTCTTGGGCAATCCTAAGAAAAGCAGATCCACTGCGTCTGTGGAGAGTCGAGGCTCACAATCTCTCGTGTAGTGTGTACATTCAGCTGTTTCTCACCTGCTTTCCCCTCTGCGTGACTTCGCGCTGTTGCGAACCTTTCTAGTTTCTCTGGATTTGTGTGAACATCCTCGGTCGAGGCGGTGTTAAAGCACGAAAGCAGGCGAAAGGAAAAACGGGGAGGAGCAGGACATTGCGAAGCCGTGCGTCGTTCCAGGCGGATCAGTACGGTTGGGTCAAAAGTGGTGGTCGAGGAAGTTCGTATTCTGAGTGAGGCAGGAATCAGCGATAAAAGCGACGGAGGAATCTGCGGCCTCACGAAGACGGTGCGTCGTTTCTATGGGGATTAGTATGTCTGAATGATGCCGTGACTGTAGGTGTGAGCCCTTATTGTTAGCGGGTACGGTACGCCCGGGTCACACGTTTGTTAGGACGCTGACGAAACATCCGCTAGTGCTTGTGGTGCTTTCGGCCTTTAGTTGGAAAACAAGTATCCCGGTGCTGAGTTCGATTCATGCTGACCGGTTAGCGGGACTAGGATGTTGATCGAACCAATGGTAGCAGTCCCGTGATTGGGGTTTCGGGCGGCTTCCCCGTTCGACGCGGTGGGCAGGCCGGCAGCCCAGGCGAGAAGTCAGTTACCCCGAAGTGTTTCCTTTGCAAAGCCAAAAGCTCGTGCAACGGTAAAAGATCAGTTTTCGGCTTGTTATGAATCCGAAAGGGGAACACCGTGGCGCCTCCTCGCCGGATTTCTACTGTGTCGCTTCAGCCCGAGTAGCAGGGGCCGATGTGATACTCTGGCGTCCAGTGGATCTTCGGCTATCGATCCCGAGCGCTACTGGTGACGTGATGAGTAACTGAGTGCACGGCGATTTCACCGTAGTCGGCGCGGCTCTTCGTTGTTTGCATTGGATCGTGCTACTTCGGTAGCGGGTTCTGTTACGACGAACAGTTAAACGGGCCCGCGATTGCTCAGGTGCGACGCCACTCCAGCAATGGTGCGATGACTGTACGTTGAAACTGAGGGTTCGGTCGACACGTACGAGTTTAGGACATCGGTGTAGGTCTCGAACGGAGATTCTAGAAAAACTCTCCGATTCACGCGGACACCACTGTAGATCTCGGCGTCCGGAAGCCGGAAAAACCACGCTGACGGGAAAAGGACCTCGGCGAGCTGTTCAGATGTGCGAAGCCAAGACTGGCGCGAAGAATTTCTTCTCTGGTGATTCATTGGTCGCCGATCTTCTGGGAACTCGCATGGGAGGACCGGTCCACAAATGCCTTGGTCCGGTGGTTACCAAGAGGCCTGACACTACACGGGTACGTGAGGCCTCAAAGCGCAAGACCATAAAGCAAGACTGGCATTGGCGACAGCCTTATCGAAGAGCTGAGTTCCGTCATTGGAAGTGTCTTCGTCCGGATCAAAAAATCCAGCATCGCTCAAGCGCTGAAGCTCGATAGCGACGACATGGATGTCGGTCACAAACAGACTGCGAGTCTGCGCACGAATATGGTTAACTGCGTTCAGTATTGCCTGCTGCGCGGGAACGGATGTGGGTAGTACGCGTTCCCATCCTCGGAAACCTTGGCTATGCAGGAACTGTGCCCGCGACCATAGAGGAAACGGAACACCCCCAATGATCTCTTGTCTCCACTCCTCTGGTCTGATGTCTCCAAGAGTCAACGGAGCGTGGAAAGGTGGGGTGGCCGCGGGGTTGCGACGAAGCGCTGGGCATGGTAATTGGGGCGACGGAGGGGCCAAGGGTCGCCTGAATCGAAGGTCCGGATCAACGATGTTTCCCTTGTCCGAATGGCAGCCGTTACACCATGCGAGTAACAGCGGGTCTGCGTCCACTAGCAAGCTCGGCAGCTGGCTGGACCTGGACCTGTGCTGATGAGGCCCTTGTCTGAACCAAGCCATTTTCGAGGCCTGATGGCAAACGAAAGACCGACCAGTCGACGAGGCAAAATCATCTGTCGCTCCACTGCGGTCTACGAGTTCAGGGTGAAACAGAGGATGGACAGCCTGCTCCTGCGGTATTCCAGCGGCAGCGAACTCGGAAAAGGAAATGTCAGTGTTTGCGGCACAGCGCGAGCAAACTGCCAGCTCCGATACACAGCTCTCCACTTCAGATGTGACTTCAACGGTAGACGGAGCTTGTCTGGCGGCTTCGGCTGCCTGGCGGGCTTGTAGACTTTCTTTTAGACGGTACAACTCGCGCAGTGCGACATCGTGGTGTGTCCAGTGAAGCGGCCGGTCGCGACTGCTCAATTCACTCCTCATTTGCATCGGGTGTCGGTGACCCGTAGGCGCAGTGCTCGCTTTCGAAGTAGTAGCGGCCCAGCTCGAGTCGTTGGGAACTTCGTAGAGGCCGTTTGCAAGCTGGTCATGAATCGCCCGCGAAAAACACAACTCCGTATATGCACCAACTGAGCTCGTCATGTTGCCACGATTCTCGGTACGAGGAAATGATGAGCTACTATACTAAGTGCCAGATACTTTGCCACGGTCGGTCGTAACGCAGTCAGAGCCGGCGATGGTGTGGCAACCAGCAGTCAGGATATCGCGCACTGGGCACCCTGCGCCCCTTCTGCGGATAGCGTCGTGGCAGGGATTGTCCCGATGTACACCAGAGTGACACAAATGTGATCGTTTTACTCTGTAGCTGCGTCTGACAGCAGTGTTCAGGCTGACGTGCGTAGCCGGGCAATCTTTTGAGTAGCTGGCCGTCGCTAGTCGCCTCCCAAAGACTTCTGTCGTGGGCTGGCTTTTGTCGCGTGTCAGTTTGGTTTTCTTAAAGATATCCCCAGGAGTGCCACATATCCAGGAATGTTGCCAGGGCTATGGCAAGAATGTCCGAAGTATGTATGTGAAGCTATCATGACTCCTCTAGATTGCTTCCTCACGGGATCGGAGACCCGGAGGGAGATTGAAACTGCATCGGAGACCGGTGCATGCTGGACGACTCAGGTGCTGGCCCACTGCAAGCCCGCCAGCTGGGGACTTCACGGAGGCGAGACACTCTACGGCACGAGCCCAACGGCTAAATTCGCTGGCCCCTTCCAGTTTGCCAGGCCCATTATTGACTAGTCCGCAAGGCATCGGAAGGCGCGGCTGCACGGCCTTCTTGTTGGCTTGACCGCGGTGTTTGCCCGCTCAGCCCACTGGCCAGAGGTGGCGACTCGAAACTGGGCCTGTTCTCTACTCTAAGGAGCGCGACGAAAGGCTTCTGCAGTGCTCGAGATTGGACGTTCTGGGTGTAAGTCATCGGGTGTTTCTGTTCCGCATTCACATTTCCCCTGACCAGGCTGTTTGCCGGCGGCCTCACTCTCGTTCGTGAATAGTCGGCTCGCGCCTTGCACCCACGAGGACATGCCCAGAGCATTGGCTGACCGTGCTGCCCCGACTGGCGTGCGTTACGCCAAAAACAGATGTACTGTCTCCCAACAGCGGCAGGCTTTTTTGTCACCACGCCACTGAGTCCAGACACCAGAGATTCGCCGAGAGCGATTCCACCTCGTGATTCACGGGGCTACGTCAGTGCCTCGAGTGAGCACCTGTTCGCAGTTCCTCTAGATCAATACGCCACAGGTGTCAGCCAGAGCAACTGCGGACAGGTGCACACTCAACAGCCGCCTCGGTCCTCGATTCGATTCAGTGTAGCCGCCCCAGAGAATACTGAGCACGCGGGAAGTTGGTTAAGCAACCGCCCCAGCCACAGGAAAGCGTGTCCATAGGGATACCTGCGGGGTTCCTTCATTAACCAAAAGCAAGAACTCGTCACGATATACACCGACGACGTTCAGGTTCCATCACGTAGCAGTGCTTGCTCGTTTCTCCGGACCAAGAACTACTCCGTCTACCTGGGAGGCTTGAAGCAGATCCGCAGCTGCCTTCAGAACTACCTCTGTCTGGCGCTGTCTTCTGGCAATCTGCTCTTCTAGTGACTTCACCTTTTTATCAGCCTTTGCCTTGCGTTCCAGTTCCTCCCCCTGCACTACTTCCACGTCCGCGACTGAGGCCGTCTTCGCAACTTCTGTTGCCAAAGTTTCGTATTGCTCATGATTCCGTCGGTGTCTCTTTGCCTTCACCAGGCGACATTGGGCCTCTGCTACTGCCTTGTCACACTGCGAAGAACCACAGCGCCCAAGGGTGTACACAATCTATTCTGCGAGCAACAACTAACCATCACAAATAAGCTTTCAGGCTACTCGCTTACCACGCCCCAAGCGACTTCAGGAAAGACCTACTGTACACTCGTAGTAACCTCGAACAGCAACAAGTCTGCAAATAGCTAGCAGGGCCTGGTGAGGAAGAAAGGTTCTGATTGACGATCCATGAAGGACAATCACACTCAGATTACCGTTTCGAGCATGGGGGCGCATAGGAGGATTGCATCTCGCATATTAGAATTCTACTCCAGCGCCGCCTGACAGTCCGGACCCCCACACTACCCAGGCTCCCAGCGGCGACTCTTCTGCTGTCAGCTGATGAGCTGTTGCAACGCTTACACACCCGCGTTTGGATTGTGAACAAAGGTACGGCAAAAAGTCCGCGCGATGTCAGGGCTTCCTCACTTCCTGCCTGGTACGTGTTACATGCGAGCAAAGTGAAAGCGCAGCAGCGCGCGCTGCTAGGCCACTCATCTGCCCGGACCGCCGGGTCACTCACCTCCATAACCGCGTCTCTCATGGACCTTTCTCCAGCCAGCACGCTTTCCAGATCACACTGTCTCGCCTGCAAGATGCTCTTCTGCCGCGCAAGACGGGCCTTTGACATTCCAAACAGCTGTAAGAAATTCTGATACGCCTCGTTCCAGTCGGCGTCGCTGGCGACGGGGCTGAGCCTGCGAATAACCCGCAGCCCTGTTTCGGAACAGCATCGGGACTGACCTTCTCCCCGCCGGCACGCTCACGCGTCTCCTAGCCAGCAAGCTGCACGCCTCTATCCTGCCACGCCAGAAGGTGTCCGAAGAAGGTGTAGCGCTGACTTCTTCGGACGGATCACGTGACTACACCAAGTGACACCACACACTAGCGGGGGAAGGCATGGGGCGCGTAGTTCTGTAACGCTCCGTTGTGGGAGCCTGTACGGCCAAGTAACGCGATTTCACACCCAAGGGCGCCTCGTCCTCGACGCTCACGAAAACTGGACACTAGATGTGTTCGGATTGGCGTTGTCCGCTAAGAGAAGATAGAGAGTGCCTTGAAGTCGAGGACCCCGGAGTGAACCGCTAACGATAACGGACAGCGAGCACGTGCCAACGAAGAATAGTGTACCTGGCAATTTTGAGGGCGGCATTCATAAGAGAGGTGACCTCAACATTCTCGCTCCAAATGGCCTGCAAAGTCAGCCCTCGAAGAAGGTCCTCCTCGCTATGGGGAGGCAGACGCTCGACACCAGCCTTTAGCGGTGGCGGAGTATGTGGCAGACCAGCCGGCGTCCGGCTCCCGGGTCCTCGGCTTGGCTCGTTGCTTTTCGCATCCCTTTCCGGCTTCTCCGTGTTGGTGCTCCGGGACGTCCCATTTTTCGCGGCCGTCGAGTCACCTGGTTCTTTGGCTTGCCTCCCTGCCGCGGAGTTGTTTGTCGGTCGGGGGGCCGGACCACTCCCCGGAGAGGAAGCTGCAGGAAATACGTACACAGAGCACGACGCGGGCCGGGCACGGCCTGCAGACAGGCGCGTGTTTGCGGAAGCACTGTTGTGCGGAGATATACTTTGAAGGAGCCCGTTGTTTGAGCGCTACTGCTTTGCAGCATGAACGGAAACGAGATGTCAACTCCCCGAGGTGCGCAGTCCAGGCAGTGACGCGAAGGGGATCGAGAGAATAAGAGCTGTGTCTTGTAAAAACTCGCCCGGAGTATAGAGGCGATCGACTGGACGTCTTGCCACAAGTCACTTCATTCCAGAAAGAAAATAGCCGGGTATGCAAAACTAGTGGCCTGTAACTAAAGGGTCTGCTGAGAGCTGTAGCTACCTGTTTTCGCCTTCACAGCCGGGTCTTGCTTAGGTCGTGACGAATCCCGTGAAACCGCGGACGTCGCCCCCGAGCCGCGATCGCCCATATCTGCCTTCGTGCCTGTTGGCCGGCTGGCTCCCAGTGCCTTGGAGTGCTCCATGCCACAGCAAGCTACGATCAACGTCAGATGACTGTCACCCGGGACACACTCACTGTATGTGATACCACGCAACAACACCGCCTAGAGAGAGACCCTGAGCGCTGCCCGGGCGCTTTGAATTGAATGCAAATATGCTGCGTTAAAGCGAGAAGCCGGAGCCAGTTCGAGTAATGGTGAGAAGAGGAACCAGGAGGCCGGCAAGTGGATCCCCGTAATAGAAATTCCATCTGGTTTGCCGGGCGGTGTCCGAAGAAAGCATGCACCTGCATGCGGGAACGACAGCGCTTCCCTGGGTGCTGGCGGTGTCCACTCTTCGTATGGGGCCTGTCCACCTATCACGACGGGTCCAGCGGGCTAACCTTCGAGGAGAGTTTTGGCCCTGCAGAGTCAGGCCCAAGCGCGTCTCTAGCACGTGCTGCGGACTGTAGCTCAGCAGCCGACACTATCGTTCCTTTGTGCGCGCCGAGCCATATGTCGTCACAACACCTGAGGGTCCACCGCAGGCCCGTACGGAGGGACTGGGAAAGAACTCATACCCGTGTGTGAGGGCTGCTGCCAGTCTGGCAGACTGGAGCAGGACTGCAGCGTTGACTGGCACAGCCCTGGGGGCATACACACGAACTGCGACTGCAAAGCAACGATTGTCCCAGTTTGTGTTTCAACCGAGTTTCCGTGAGTCGTCGCTGGGTACCAGCGCGGATCACTTGCCGGAAGAACAGGGGCATCACTAGTCGGGCCCGCGAACACGGGGGTTTTGACGGCTTGCGTGTAAGCAGAGTGCTCGAACGCCGCGGTAAGCTGCGGATGATCGGTCAAGAGAGGCGTTTCTGGGGTCGAGTCCCCCCTTTCACGACTCCTAGTTCGGGTCCCCAACACCTGTCTGTTCAAAAGGGGGATAAACAAACCTCGCTTGGAAGTGTCGGGCTGGCCAGGACTACATGCCGTTTCCTCACGGTCGAGGCGCGGCGCTGCCGCCGGTGAAACGTACTCAACGTAAGGTGAGCAGTTTGGTTCCGCGTTACTTGCCTCTTCTGCCAGTGGAAGAATTAGGCGCCGAACTTCTCTCAGTTCCTCGCTAGTGTGGGCATACGAACAGGCGTCGCCCCTGCCAGGAACACACTCACACAGGCAAGTGTGGCACCGATGAACTTGCGGCGCTGCCGCTTTGCAGCCCGCTAGGACAGCGTGCAGTTGATAACCTGCGCCTTTTTTTCTGCGACTGGGAAACACACGGTGTTTCGTTGCAGCAGTGCTGATGAAAAAAAAATTGGCGGCAGACTGGGGTAATAGAGGCAGCGGTCCACCTGGGATCACAGGCGTGAAGATTCCGCAGGGCGCTACAGCGTTACGTTTAGTTGTGCATGAGAAAGGCACAGGGCAACCGGCACTCTGGCCCACCATCTATCACATTTGTCTAGGGGTTTGCATACACCGTCGCTGTCCGCTGACTCCCCATGTTTGTGTGCCGAGCTGTTTGAAGCTAGACTAGCCTCTCCGCGAGAGCCAGACTCTATACTCACAGCTTGCACTTGTTCGCGAGAAACGCATAGCACAACTTTGTCTTGCGCAGATCCGGCTTCGGCACAAGCTCTGCCTCAGAGTGCGCGTAGGCGCAGGCGCTTCCGGCTCCGCATGTGCCTCTTTCCAACAGATATTTGCAGAATCGGGTCTTCGTCAACCGAGCTTGGAGGTAGCGACCACATTTGATCGGAGTGCGTACTGGCTTGCAGGGCGAAAGGAACGTGGCCGGTGCAGCGGGCGATGCACACGAGAAGCCAGGGGATGCCTTAGCTCGATGTAACGAAGAACCGGGATTTGCCGACGACATCGAGAGAGGCGTCAGCAGTCCGAATTAGAGTCAAATGGATGAGTGGAGCTGCCTGACAAGCGGTCCGTCAAGAAATGCTTTAACAGAAGCTTGAATCAAGGATTGACCAGAACTGGTCTGCGGACAGAACAAGCGCTGTCGATGTCTCACAGGAAATGTGCAGCTCGCGAAGGACAACAGAAGCGCCAAACGTGGGACGTCCGCACAATTTCCTGAAGGGATGTACAAGAGCAACGAATGGACGGTGTTCTTACGTCAAAGAATCCCTACCCGGACGCTGATGGGGCGAGTGATGGACTGAAGGTGGGCGACCGCTCTCCCGCCGCCCGCCGCCAAGCCGCTCCGGGGAGCGGAACTGAAGATGCGGTACCCCATGCGCATGCATACACAGTCTCTCTGCAGCCCAATCTCCGGATGAACATCCTCTTCCCACCACGATGTCCTCCCGAGCCGGCGGGTGACTGACCAGTTCACTGGGGGTACCTTGAACGCCGCAACCCTCTACACTTTTTTGCCCGCTCGCGCGCCCTCTCGCGATGCCCTTTTTCGATCCTGCGCGCCTCATGCGCATCACGACTTGCCCAGGGTTTTTCACTCTCCTACCCTGGACAATCCGTCTTTAAGTAGCCTTCCCGGGTAAGCTGACTTCTGCCTGACGAGTCTGAGTGTGAACAGATCGGGGTCCTGCGGTTTTCGTGGAGAGCCACCTCAGCCACCCCCCGTTGTAGGAAAGCGGCTGACTACCGCGTTCAGCGCACAGTTCATCTGCGCGTGCTACGACGACTCCGGAGGCCTAACAGCCGCGCTGCTAAAAGGATTTCCCCGCGTCTGTCACGAGACCCGCTTGCTTGAGAGTGAGCCAAGTGTCCACTATACACCGTGTGGCAGGGCAGCACAAACGCGTCGCCGTGTACACTCTGTTGCGCTCTAAACGTGTGGCGTTTTCGTAGCAGCGTTTCAAGCAGGACTCGTCTGGCGGCGGGGAGGGTAGGCCCAAGCCGAGATACATCGCACTCCCGGACCAATGGAACGCTGCGCACAAAGTCGCTCACGTCGCGGGACGACAGATATACCGCCTGTACTCTTGGTCTTCGGTCTGCAACCGTTCACCGCTTCCTTCTGTCAAAAAGCGAACTTTATACTTCTTTTTCTCGATTACAGAATGCGATGCTCGAGCGATGTGCTGGTGGTCGGGATGTGAGATCTTCACACTTGAGCATTCACAGAAAAGAAGCGATTCTTGAGGTAAAAGCAAACATGCTTTAACCTCTGCTTTGGAAGGTTGGTCAGCCGTAGTCACGTGCACGGAACCGAGTCTTCTCAGTAGCCCAAGGCGTACCGCTGTTGCGGTGCAGGCTGCCGCCGCTGGGGTGGCAGCAGACACGACACAGAAAGGGGACTCGGGCAGGAGGAAACCCGGACCCAGCAACCCAGTGGAACATCTAAGACCCGGAGGCTCAGAAGAAAAAGCTGACTCCCGATGACAAAAACACAGACACCGAAATACATGAAACCACGGAAAATCCCACAAAACGAATTGAGGGCGCGCTGTTCGACGACTTCTTGACCCGGGTAACAGGTTCTGCTTGTCGCTCAGCAGGCTCCGACCTCCTCAGAGGAACGAGATAGCTGAGCTGGGACTGCAACACGGCCGTCTGTGCCTCCTGCAGCTGTCTCAGTTGTTCAATGTTCTGATACTCCTCAGTGATCGTACGATTTAAGGCGTCGACGTCTTTCCGGATATCCTGCCGCAACCTGCCCATCACTTCGGTGATCCCGACGACAGCATGGACGCCGTCAAGAGTATTCTGGACATCGTTGACGAGCCTCTTACCCTGTCCCAACAGAACAACAAGCCCTTGGCTTGAATTCATGTTGTGGAAGTCGTCTTCTGTCAACTCCTCGGGTGACTTCGCCTCTCCAGTAACAGTGTCGTCTGAAGCGCTCACTGTCCCTCCGGCCATGTCTTCATGAGCTTCCTGAGCATGTCGCTTTCCTTCTTTATCCTCTTTCTCTTCCAGCGGCATGCCGATCTTCGCTTGCAGACCTTCACCAATGGTGAGTCCACTAGACGATTCTCCACCACGACGGTCCGATCCCTGGTCCTCCTCTGTATGAGATGCTTTTTCCTCCGAAGCAGAGGACGCTAGCTGCTCGCCACTCAATAGACTCAGAAAACTGCTCGGTTCTTCGCCGGACGTAGAGACTCGTAGCGTCTCCGAATGGTCTGGAGAGAAGTCAAGGCTTCCATTTGATGACAGTGACTGCTGAAGCCCCATCTCTGCCAACCGGACTGCTGCAGCAGGCTCGAAAAACAGTACGGCCAATGAAAGACTGCATAGCTCCATCAAAACGAAAACGAATGCCCTGGTTTGCCGGTGAGGGAAGGGGAAACCTGCCGCGGCCTCCCGGCTTTTTCGTCGGGTCCTGAAGAGCATGGCTTCGCGAGGCCTCTATCCAAGTGGGATAATCGTTGATGAACTTAGAAAACAACCGACACATGTGGACAGAAGCTGTCACGGACACTCATCTGTCCGCTGGGCGCCTCCGCAGGCAGCCAGCCGGCGTGAACGTCTCTGGGACGCCCTTGATGTCTTGGAAAGGAGCAGGCTACGGCCGGGCAGGGGAGTGCAAAGAATAAGGAGTTCTAGACAAATATTCGATGAGTTCGAAAGACGGATGCTATGGTCCGGATTGACGCTTTGAGGTGGTAAACCCCGGCTGGCTAGGTTAGACAGGGGGCTCCGTTGTTCGTATCGTCTGGGTGGGGCTCTCTCCAGACGAATACCTTCCCCAGAAAGACGAGGGTGACTTTTCTCGAGCTCCAACAAGGTACACCGGAACTTCTCACCGCTGAGAAAGCCTTTCCGTAGCACGGATGCCTTCAGAAGGTCCGGCAAGCGACACCGGAGCTGTTTGCCCGAGAATCTCGAGTCATGCTAGCAAGACACATGCGCGTCACCGGGTAGCCACCAAACCGGTTAGCTGCGTCGCGGGCTTACAACGGTTTTTGCGGAACCTTTTTTATTCCTCTTTCGATTTTGCCCACATGCTACCACGTCTCGCTGCACTAAACAGTCAGCGTCGTCCAAACCACCGAGAACAAGCAACCATGCTTCCCGGTTTGCAGCTGGATTCGTTCCCGTCATACATGCGACACCAGACCTCTGAGGACCGATCGAAGACCGGGTCTAAGCCGCTGGTCGGAGGCACGGCGCAGCCTATACATATATATATGCATGTTGCCGCATCGCTTAGAGCAACTCTGCACGAGAGGCCCTCCCTGAGATAGGTTCAGAGCTCGAGTGCAGGCCTACAAGGCAGGCTGGGAAAAAACTGCGATGTGCTGTTCATGCCCTCAGAGGCCGCCAGGTGGCAGAAAGCTCAGCCCGGAACACTGTCAGGCGAAGGAGCATCGTACAACTTGCGTCGCTTGCGGAACGTCTGAAGACATCGACGCCACCGATCCTAACGCGAACGTAGATTCGAGTATCTTGCTTGTGTCCTGTTATCTCACTCTGGTTCACTTCAGATGAGGGTTGACGCACTGGACGCATGCCGGCAAATCTGTCACCAAGCGATCTGGTTACGTCGCGGTGCGCGCTCGTCAAAACGTTTAAAGATCAGATGCAAGTCCTGTCAACATCACAAACATCGGCATCCTCCGGCAGGTACTCCCCCCGTCACGACGTACAGTCTGTGATCAGTTTCGAGAAATGCGGCTCCGGTTTCCGGAAGTGTTCACATGGTGACACGTGGTCAGTGTAAGAGCAACGGTTAGAAGCACATGGCGGGAAAAAAGAAGACTGACAAGAATACATACAAGCAAGTATGATTTACTGTTTACTAAACTCCCCACTTGACTACAAAGCCACTTATTTCTTCGCACCGGCTTTCTGCGCTGACTTCGTGACCTTGCCGCCGGCGCCTGGTTCCTTCTTCTCCACGGACTTGATAACCCCGACAGCGACTGTCTGCTTCATGTCGCGTACGGCGAAGCGCCCAAGCGGCGGATAATCTGTGAACGCCTCCACTACCATGGGCTTGGACGGTTCCATGTTGACCATGGCGGCGTCACCAGATTTGATGCACTTCGGAGCTTCTTCAAGGGTCTTTCCAGATCGCTTATCCATCTTTGTCTTGATTTCCGCGAACTTGCAAGCAATGTGCGCGGTGTGACAATCAATGACAGGTGAGTAGCCGTTTTTGATTTCGCCAGGGTGGTTCAGAACAATAACCTGAGCCAAAAACGTAGAACATCCCTTGGCCGGGTCATTCTTCGAATCAGAGGCGACATAGCCCCGACGCAGTTCCTTGACCGACACGTTCTTCACGTTGAAGCCGACATTGTCACCTGGAACGGCCTCCTCAAGCACCTCGTGGTGCATTTCAACGGATTTGCATTCTGTGGTCAAGCCGGCGGGCGCAAACGTGAGGACCATGCCCGCCTTCAGAACGCCCGTTTCCACTCGCCCAACGGGCACTGTACCGATACCACCGATTTTGTACACGTCCTGAAGTGGCAGGCGCAGAGGCTTATCGCTTGGCCTCTTGGGCGCCTCCATAGTGTCAAGGGCTTCCACCAGCGTCTTGCCCTTGTACCAGGGCATGTTAGTGGACCGCTCGACCATGTTGTCACCGACGAAGCCAGATATCGCAACAAACGGTACTTTTTCTGGGTTGTACCCGACCTTCTTCAAGTACATCGACACCTCCTTCTGAATTTCGTTGAAGCGGTCCTCCGAATAGTTGCATGAATCCATCTTGTTTATTCCGACAATCATCTGCTTCACCCCCAGCGTGAACGCCAGCAGCGCATGCTCACGTGTTTGGCCTGCACGCAGACATACGATCCGACGTCGCAACACCGGCGCCTGCAGGGTGGAGCTACATGGGACAAAAAGAGCAACTGACGTCCAGTGGACTCCACTAGGGATCGGGAAATGAAACTTGTTTGCGACTTGAGACACGTCCTTTCTTTTGATGAGTTACCCACACTCATGCTCCGCATGAGACTTACCTTCCTTGGAAAACGCGCCCTCGAAGCCACCAGCCTCTGCCGGGACAACTAAAAGAGCAACATCCGCTTGTGATGTGCCAGTAATCATGTTCTTGATGAAATCACGATGTCCTGGAGCGTCGATGACAGTGTAGTGGTACTTGGGGGTCTCGAACTGCCACAAAGCAATATCTATGGTGATACCTCGTTCCCGCTCTGCCTTCAGCTTATCCAAAACCCACGCATACTTGAAAGAACCTTTTCCCATTTCGGCGGACTCTTTCTCGAATTTCTCAATGGTTCGCTTATCAATTCCACCGAGCTTGTAGATCAGGTGGCCTGTCGTCGTGGACTTGCCACTGTCGACGTGGCCGATGACCACAAGGTTGATATGAGTCTTTTCTTTACCCATTGTCGCACGCAAAAAGCAAACAGAAAAAAAAACAAACCTCAGACGAACGAAGAAAGGAATAATTGTGAGCGCGAAACTTCATGTCCCCACCGCGCGCTCGTATACCCCCCCTCAGCCTCCTTGTTGGGACTCACAGTGGGGCCCTCCGGAAACCTCTCGAGCGTATTTCCTTTGCGAAAGGACAGCCCGCAGCGCGTCACTCGCCTTCCCACCCGTCATCATCCCACCCCCCTTCGCGATGTGGAACGTATTGCCGCTAGTGCACTGAGGGAAACACAAGTCACATCCCCTGGACGCTCAATTGCCTACTGCATAGCTGAGACCGAAGAAGTATAAGTTTACCTGCGTGCAAGATCTTCGGTGTGTGCCAGCTTCTTCCTGCGGCAGGAGCAGCACTTCAGCGCGTTTTCCATTATGGCAAGACGGTTAGAGGAATGCAATAGAGTTGGGTGCTTGCCTCCTGGCCATGCCGTGCGCTTCCAGGTGGGCATTCTTCCCCATCGCCTGCGCCCGGCACCACGTCAGTCGCGCGACTGTAGCCTTACTCAGGTGCGAAGTAGAGACAGCGACCATGTGGACTTGCCGTGAACAGTGCCAGGCTCTCCGGAGGGGCACCCTTCCCCCCCCGTAGGAAACGAGACGCGCCGATCTGGTCTAGGGTGTCGAAGGCGGAGCCGCGGCCTTAGGTCGTCAAGAGGGCGCTGTCTTTGTTGGAAGGAAGCGGCTAACCATTTAGGGCTGGACGGTGGCATCACGTAACAACTGCACCAGAGGTGGACTGGTTGGACTGACTCGCGCCGGGAATTATGACAACCTCCAGACGGCTGCTTTTGCGGAGGCTGCCGGCGCGCCGACCTCCGGCGGCAAGTTAGGGCGCCGCGATGATTGGCGCGATTGTCGTAAGGAGGTTGCTATGGTATTCTTCCGTGTCACAGTGGTAGTGGTAGATTTTAACACGGACGGGTAGGTCGCGGCCGCTGTACCTCATATACGTTCCGATGGATCGCGCGGCGAGGGACGAGCGTTCTGGCTGCGGTTAGAGCACTGTTCCGATACAGGCTCCCAGGTCTCCTTACCCAGTGCCTAAAGGCGAACCGTTCACTGAAGGGTGACCAGTCAATGGCGGACAAACAGCCAGCTGCGGCGTATGGCATACGTCAGGGGTGTTGCCGAAGTAGCCTTCTATCATTGTCCTTCACGGGTGATGCTCACTGCCGGTGGTACTGTAAAGCCCGCAAGGGGGACCGGCTGCGTGTCTGGGCTTTTTCTTTTTCCAGCTTCCGTGAACACTGACTGAGGGGCTCTCAGAAATTGAGTATAGTATTGAACCAGTGGAATCGTTTGACGTACGTACAGCAGCACCCCATCCGGCGCACATGCAGACTACATTGTGTGTTCGCCGGGCTTTTCGCCCTGTTACGCAGGTAGCTCGGGCGCCTTTCCTTTGCTACGACGCTGCTCTGTCCTTCAGCCAACTCTGCGTTTCGATCGAGCCTCAGCCATCTGTAGACCGTTAGTGAGGGCAGCTGGCCCAGCTTCCACTGTCCGTCTTTTGCGCTTTCATTAAGATGGAAAGCGTCTCAGTAGGCCTCCGCCCGTACTTGGTTTTCTTGGCAGTAACGCAGGTGATCCTCGGATTCGTTCGTCTCCATTACGGCGTAAGCGAGAACCCTTAATTCGCTCCGGGCGTCAGTGCAAAGCACTAGTTTCAAGGATCTTGCTGGGTGCATCACGCAGTAGGACTGGCTGATTGCTGTTAGGGCTGCCACACGAAGTGATGTGTGCGCCGAAGAATCTGCTCAGGCTTATTCAGCATCTTTGCCCTGCAAGCGCCGGCGAAGAAAAGACTGCAGCAAGCTACATTTGTCATAAACATTGTCGTGCTCATCCACGAGACCTTCAATCTCTGCGGTGCCATATCCCGTAGGTTCTTACGGCTTAGCCTGCGTCAGCAAAGAAAGAGGCTTGTCTGGGTGAAGGAGAACGAAACGTGAAATCATTTCACAGGCTGATAAAGGTCAGGGAGCAGAATCCGTCGTTGCTGACTTTTCACTTGCACAGTCCCGTATACAGAATGCTACGAACATTTCTAGTGGTCAGACGGGTAGTTCCTGACTTGACTGTTACGCTTTGACTTGTCTTCTCCAGCATCTACGACAGCGTGGAGCGTGTACCTCTGGTCGCTTTGGGCTTGCTGTCAGATAGATTCAGGTACGGAGTTGTCATCTCGGGCTGAGAGCGGCTCAGCACCATATGGTCGATCTTAGGGATTTTCTTGCCTGGTGGCCGCGAAGGGCTTGGCGTATGTTGTTCAAGTGTGCCCGGCTCCGACCTGGAGAGACGCTCCGAAGAGAAGGTACGAAGTCGTTGGAAACACCCAGACCAGATAGTTTACGATATGCCGCTCCTTACAGCACAAGCACCGATCCTCTCGCGGTGCTGCCCCCTCCTTGTTTACAGCCGAGGCAATCGAAGCTTTCGTAGTTTCTGAACCGGACCGGGACGCTGACCTAATCCACACACCGTTCTTTTCTGAGGGGTAACTCCTTGAGGAAAACCTCCAGGGTTGGTTGTCCGTATAGAGAGCAGGGACAGCTCTTCTCTCTACGCTGATCAGCATACACTCATCCCTCCTTGGGGAGGATCGGCCGTGTGGCCTCCCCCAGGTGCGTCTTGATGGCGTGCTTTGTGGCGGAGGAGAATCTATAGGAAGGTAGTACAAAGCGTCGCTTACAGCGATCCATCTACGCAGATGTATTCGCCTGTCTCCCCTTGCCGCGTGCAAACCGAAAAAAAAAAAACTCTGGGACTAAGTTGTGCGGTCTGCGAACTGGAGGATCCGGCAGGCCAGTACTCTCATAAGCGGTGGCATGGCCTCAAATGTGTTTTTGCTCGTCCCGACACACAGTACATCCTGTTCCGCTCCGGTTGAAGTGACCGAAAGCTTGCCCGGGTCGTCGGCTGAGTTTCCACACATAGACACCAAGCAGCGTCATGTGGTGCCACTGTCGGCTACAGTCAACAGTCTGGCTACCAGCCTCGCGTTCACCAAGGTGGTGTTGCCTCACTCCAACGCTTACCACGTGTTCGCGTCAGTCCAGCTTAACACGAGATTCCCCACTTTCCACGATGAGGGGCGTGCGCCCCTATCTAGCGCTGCAGCGTAGTCACGTACACTCCGGGCCGTTGCTAGGCAAGATCAGAGTTTACACTTGGTTGCATTGAAACCAGGGAGGCCAGTGGGCGGCTACGATCGGAAGTGGTAATTTTCGCGCGCGCACAAATCACAACTCTGTCGTGCCATGCAGTGCTGTGGCCGTTGGACGGTTGCGCATCGAGTAGCACGTCCGTACGCGTGTTCCCTTGTGCGCCGGGCTGTGCGTGGATTGCTGATGCCTATCAAGCGGACATGGGCGGTCTGTCGGTTGGCGTGTGAGTCAGCGGTACGAGTACACATATATGAACGTCGCCAGTTTCGATCTCAACTGTGAGAGCTGTAGCATTGAGCAAAGTCCCGCTCTGAGGAGGACTGGTTGGATATACGGCCACCTTCGGAAAAAAAAACACGCACCAATGAATGTTACACGTCACGACCTTGACGTGGTGGTGGAGCTGCGCAATTCGTCTCGTGGAGCTGCCACATCAGACTCTCAAAGAAGTAGCAGCGCTGGCGGGTAGCTGACAATACTACCGTCGTCGCTCTGTAGCGAGTTGGCGGCCGACTTCGCGCGCATGCAATCGCCAGTCTATACACCTGCAAAGGAAATTGCGTACATCGCTCCTGTGGCTCTGGCAATCACTTTTTATGCGCTCGCTTTCGGCTCGAACGGACCATGCTCACATGTGCTGTGATTCGTCGAATTCGTGCCGGCGGTGCTTCCTGGCACAGGAGTAAACCCCGGTCTCCTCTCTGACCCAAGCTTTTGAGCTGTCCCGTCTTGGGAGATGCAATTACGTATCATCGGGGGAGCTTCGTCCTCCGTCCCCCCCCCTACCACTGAACTGACGGGGCTGAAATTGAGGAAGAATACGGCCAATAGCTGCGCTGGTCGTTGGGGTTTCGATTAGCGTAGCTGCTTCAGTTTCCGGGAATTTGTGAGCAGTATATTTTCGACGCGAGTTCCGTGCCCTACGTGTTCCAGAACCCTTCGCGGCAACAGTCACCTACGCGGCTATGCCTTCGAAGACGCTTCCCGTCCCGGCCACCTCGGCCTGCAAGCTGAGGTATCGGCTTCGGCCGCCCTCTTCCTGCTGTCAAATAATCGGGCGACCGGACCTAGAGCGGCGTGTTCTCCGACGGACCTCCATTAGTTTCAATCGGAGGTGGGCAGCCTCTGAGACAATGAGGGGTTTTGACTGCCCGAACAGGTGTTACAGTGCCGCTCCTGTTGGCCTGCGGGCCATTGTGGTTTCAGGCTCTTGCAAAAGCCAACGATGGTACACAACCGAGCCGATTGCCTTTGCCCATCGGAAGCCAGCCCGTCTGCGACTGCGAGTAAGCAGCGAGGAGGCCCGGCGGACAACGGCCTCAGGCAGCGAGCCAAGGGGGCGGGGGGGACGTACTCATGCAATGCAGGCGACGCATTGGGGTGTCAATGCATCTCGAAACACAGTACTTCTTTTCTTGCGATGTGTAGGGGCTTCCCTTTCAGGCGACGGCTGATGACGTTGCGCGATTCTTTGAAGGTTACGACCTGGCTGGTCCTCCTGGCGATGCGGTGAAGCTTGCGAAGTGTCGCAACGGTCAGCCCAGTGGAGACGCGTATGTTTACTTCAGGTCGGAGTCGGAGGCTCGCCGTGCGAAGGCCGAGCGAGAAAGGTGTTACATAGGAAACAGGTGAGCTCGCTTTTCGTGTTCACGATCTCCTCTGTAAAAGAAGAAGGAGCACGTTTGTGCTTGACGATCGGCGTCCACTTACGCATGCCTCCTCTCGCCGTACCACCAGCTGTAACGGTGCTCCTCTCCGTGCTAGTACTCGTGTGGAACTTGGTGTTGCTCTCACTAATACTTGTCCGGCAGGGAGCGGGTGGGTCATCTCGGCCCTACAGGTGCTTTACGGGAGTAACCGCTAC
>NW_027154278.1:0-166 GCF_002600585.1 Cystoisospora suis
AAAAAGAAAGAGAAAGAAGGAAACGCGAAATATTTCCTGCCTTTAGATAGCGCGAGAAGATGGACGTCTATAGCTCAAGACAGCATCTCTCCTGAAGAAAAGTTTATGGCTACGTACTTCCAGGTAAGAACGCAAAACTTATCAACTCTCTTTCTCTCTCTCTCTC
>NW_027154278.1:660-16837 GCF_002600585.1 Cystoisospora suis
AGAAGAAGAAGAGGAAGAAGAACTACTCAGTGACGAAGAGGTAACCTCTCTCTCTCTTTCTCTCTCAGAGATTTGTAATATAAATCTTCACACTTTTGTGCAGGTTCTTTTCTCTCTCTTCTCTAGACCCAAGGAAGTCACCTGTCCCGAGAGAAATTCCGCTCCTCCCTATTATTAGCTTTCTTCTCTCTTCTTCTTCTTTAAATCGTTTGCGTATTTGTCTTTCATCTCTACCTATTCTATCTACCTAACTGTATCTATACCCCCATATACACGGTATATATATCGTAGGTGGAGATTCTCTCCGTCACGTATTTATCTTTCTGCCTTATTCTTTTCTTTCTCTTCTTTCTAGTACACGTTCTCTTCAAAGTCTTCTCATTCTTTCTTCTCTCCTCTTCTTCTTTTACTTTTTCTTCTTCTTCTTTTTAGATTGATGCTTTCCTATCCAAACAACTCGCTGCTCAATTTGGTGCCGACGACGATGGAGATATCGACGATGAAGATATCGATGATGGAGATATCGATGATGGAGATATCGATGATATCGATGACCTGAATGAAGTAGATGAAGGAGCAGCAGAAGATGGAGAGAAAGAGTGGAACGAAGAAGATTTTTCTTCTGGAGATGAAAGTCTAGGAGAAGATTTTGAGGTTGAAGATGAAGAAGAAGATGAAGATGGAGAAGATCTCCCTGACGGAGGATCAGGAGGAGAAGAAGAAGATCTTACAGGTATGTTCGATTGATGAAGATCGATGCTCTTATTCTCTTTCTATACATTCGCATACATACATGTGTATATTCATACAGATATCGACACACATACATATATATATATATATACAATACTTATTTACATAGATACACACTCATACATATAAACATATTCATGCCTACATACATACATACATGTTTTCATACATCCATATATATATATATATTCATACATAAGCAGATAGACTAGAGAGGTGACGCTGAGTTCATGGGGGGCAGTCAGGGAGTGTCTACAAGACCATGGGAGTAGTCAAAGCAAACAAATCCACATCTGTCTACATAGCTAGGTAGGGAAAGATACATGTATAGACGCATGTGTATGGAGATGCATGCATGTAGATGTGTTGGAGGTTCTATGCATATACATGTGTGTATGTATGTATATCCATAGAGATAGACAGACAGAGAGGGGCTGCCGTACACCGCCTCTCTCATCCATTGCCTACCAGTACTATTACTATCGTCATCAAGAGTATCGTTTATCTTCTCTCCTTTGTTTTCTCTCTAATAGAACAACATCGCATGCTTAAGCTTAGATCTACCCATCTATCTGTACACCTATATGTCTTCAGTTCAGCTCTAACCTACCCCTCTCTCTCTAATCTATCTATCTATCTTTCTTTCTTTCTTTCTTTATCTATCTATCTTTAATCTTTCTATCTATCTATCTCTAATCTATCTATCTACTATTACATTTAATCTATCGTCTATCAGTTATATCTATCTTCAGTCTCTCTGTCTATTTGTCTAGCTATCTCTCCTTAATCTAATTATCTTTCTCTATCTATCGTCGATGTCTCTGTCTATCCATCTATCTTTCTTCTCTCTATCTCTCCTTAATCTTTCTTCAATGGCTCTGTTTTTGTTTCCTTCCTCGTAGGCTCGAGCTCTTCTAAGAGACAGAAGCAGAAAGGCAAAGGAGACAGAGACGGCGGAAGCGCATCCCGTCTCCGACATCGAGATCGAGCGCATGCAGAACGCTTAAAGAGATTGAGAGATCATATCAGAAACGAGAACCGAAGAAACTTCGGTAGAGGCCTAATAGGAGGAGGAGGAGGCAGCAGTAGCTTCGTAAGTGCAGAAGGTATTGAAGATCTCCTAAGAGGCTAAAGAAGAAAACGAAAAGAGTTATGCATGCGCGTCCAACGAGAAGAAGAATAAGGGAGAGAAGAAAGAGAAATAGCGAAGGAGAAGAAGAGAAAGAAGAAGATGCTTTCATGTGTTTTAGTCCGTCTGCTGCTTTAATCGTGACGAGCGAAGCCGTAGATGCCTTCAAAACGATCAAGTAGGCGTCCACATGAAAAGAAAGAAAAAGAGAGATATTCACATCGAGAGAGATGGAGGTTTTCTCTCTTTCTCACTGTTTCATAAATAGGTAGGTGACCAGAGACTTGTAAGAAATCGAGAGAGAAAGAGAGAGAGAGAATTCCCTTTGTAGAGATGGGGATGTAAAGAGATAGCTAAGTCACTCACGAGTGATCTCACAAAGGCAGCAGCGGTATTGTAGTGGACGGATCAACGAGAGGATGAGTGTATAGACACTCGAAGGATTTCGATGTGTATTTGAAGTCTTTCTTGCGTCCGTTCTTTTCATTCACTACGAGAGAGAAGGAAGCAAACAATGAAGAGAGGAATCTTTGCTTTCAATACATACACGTAGATAGGTAGATAGAGATGCATGGAGATATGCACTTGAAGAGAAGAGAGGAACAGGAGGAAGGATCTGTCTCTTTTTGGTGCGTGAAGGCTTTTCTTGAAGGAAATGTCTTGTTTTCTTGATGCATGCATGCATGAGTTGTCAGGTGTATGTACATACACTCCATGATGATAATGACGGTGACAGAGATGCTTGTTTCTCGCTCTCGAAGAGTTTCTCTGACTCCCTTTGTTTCTTTTCTTTTCTCTGTTTCGAAAGAAAGAAGACTTCGAGAAATCTTCAGATCGTTTTCATCTTGCAATCTTTTGTATCTTTTTCTTTCATTTCCTCTTCAATACAAAAGACATGAAGAAGGAAGAGGGGGAAAAAGATGTCTGAGACTCCTTAATTTTTCTGTTTCGATACACCCCACCTCACCTCCTTCCCAGCCTTCTTCGTTTCTTCATTTCTTACTTCTTATGGGGACCCACTTAGCAGTCTTTTTGAAGAGACATCTATCTTTCATCTGTCTCTCTATGTATGTATCTCTCTAACAGTTGTCATTCCTTCTTTTCTTATCGACCTGTCTAGCTCGCATGAAACAGACGATCTCGTGATACCCCAGCCAATCTCTTTTCCTACAGCCTGAAGAGACAGGCTCTCTAATGCAGCAAAAAGGCAGGACAGCCTCATGCGTTTGACCATACGCTACACCCATATATATATACATATATATATATATATATATATCTGTATAGCTCTATATAGGTATCTAAAGAGAGGCGTACACAGATAGACGTACAGTTTATATATATATATATATATATGTATTTTCTCTCTCTCTATATTTGTATATATGTATAGATTTGTGTATGAGTGTATAGATCTAGGGTTGGTATGTATGTAGTGAATGAGAGAGAGAGCAGCCGTCCGTCTTTACTGTTGATAGTCATGAGACTAGTCGCTTTGCACTATCTCAAAAGTAAAGCAAAGACTCGATTGATGGAGAAAGAGAGAAAGAAAGGAGATGAAAAGAGAAAGAACTACGTAAAGTCTGTGCGTCAGGGGGAAAGAGAGAGAGAGAGATCGATCGATCTACGAAGGTGATCAATCACTTTTGAGACCAACAAAAGAAAAGAAGAAAAACCATTCACTGTCTTTCTTCTTACATCTTCATCTTCATCACGACTAGCTAGCTAGCTAGCTAACCAGCTAGCTAACTGCAGAGTGTGAGTTATGATACATGAGGAGGTGGGTACATGACTGAGATGTACGCCCTACAGGAGTCTAGACCTTAGAAAGGTTTTTCTCTTTCTTTCTCTTTCGAAGTCTTTCTTTTCGTTCTCTAAAGATTTCTTTCTCGATGATCTTCAACGTGAAAAGAACAGAGGGAGACGAGGAACAGAGAGAGAGAGAGAGACAGAGGAGAGCAGCCATGATAGGATAAGTTGAGAAAGAAGAGACGTATCTCTCAGAAAGCTCAGGATGATATGATAAGAGTTGTCTATTTTGTATGACTGGAGATGTCTACCTTGAGATACAGAGAGACCGCCAGAGAAGGTAAAGAAAAGAAGTCTGCGAGAACACTTAGCTAGCTGACTAGACATGAGGAAAGAATACAAACAGATCAGAGAAAGATAGACACTGTAAAGATAGATTGAATAGAGACAGACTAGAGATACATCGATAAAGATAAATAGATAGATAGACAATTCGAGAAGAGATACAGACATAGCTACAGATAGAGAGCTCTAGGATGGGGAAGAGAGTTATGAGAAATGTGAAAAGGAGAAGCAACTAACTCATCTATGTAGAGGTCATCATTATCATAAAAGACCTAAATGTACGTACACACGAGGGAAAAGAAGAAAGAAAAGAATCGATTGAAATAGAAGGAGGAAAGACATATAAAAAAAAAGTCTATAGATAGATACATAGATAGATAGATAAATAGATAGATAGATAGATAGATAGATAGATAGATAGATAGATTAAAGATAGATAGATAGATACATAGATAGATAGATAGATAGAGTTGAACAGAGTGAGGAGAAGTCACGGTCATGATAGCAGTGAGGAAGAAAAAGACTGGGGACGGAGCAATGGGGTGTATGTACACCTCGTTAAAGTTCCTTGTAGATTTTCGCGAGACTCTCCATGATCTTGCCGAAGTAGAGTGTCCTCTTCGTCTTCCATCTCTCTGCAAAGGCGACAGACAGAGAAAGAAAGAAAGAAAGAAAGAAAGAAAGAAAGAAAGAAAGAAAGAAAGAAAGAAATGCCGTTGTTCATCGAAAGGATGCCACACATTGATGGAGAAGAGGTATAGTCCAGTCGACTGAAATGAAGTGGACTGAGAGAAGAGCTGTAATCGGTGTATGTACACCCTGATGTCTTTCATACAAATGTCAAGGAAGAGAGACAGACCAATGAGAAGAGAACAAGGGTGAAACCTAAAGAAAGAACTCCAAGGACCTCTGGTATATCTACCTTGTCTTCTTTCTCTCTCTCTTTGTCTCCCTACCATTTACACACAGAACTGTCCTCGTAAACGCTCTTGCATCTCCACGTATCTGCATATATATGGCTGCTCACATCTCTCCTACTGGAGACGAAATCTCTGAGAGAGCTTACGATAGAGAGTTGGAGATGAGGACCTTGGATAGGAAAAGGAATGAAGAAAGAAGCGTAGAATGCGATGCAACAAGCCAGGGAGGCAAGGAAAAGACGAATATTAGAGAAGCGGCGATTCTCCTTATACCCCATGCATACCATGCACTGAAGGGTCGTGAGGTGTACATACACCCGAAAAGCAACAGACAGCACACACACAAGTAAAGAATTTTTCTCTTCTCTGCTTTCTCTCGAGTGAAGCTTCATGCCTGCTTTATTCCCTCTCGAAAGATGTAAGAAAAGATACACTTTTCTTTGGTCTATCCGAACGAGAGGCAGCAGCCTCCTCTTATATCGAATTTTCATTGCCTTGAATAGACTGTTTCTATGGATGAAAGATCTACCTCTACATCACCTGCCCCTATATACAGCTCTCGGGGAACATGAGCCGATCCTAGAGACAAGGAAAAGAGCTCTTCCTTCCGATCATTTCTCTTCTCGCTCATGTAAAAAGCTCCTTCTCGCTTCTCTTCTTTGTGCAGGTTCCTCATTCTAGGTACGGATTTCGTCACAGTAGAAAGAGAAGAAAGAGGGGGAGAGGAAGAAGTCTGAAACTAAAGAAGAGAAGAAGAAGAAGAAAACAAAGTCATTCTCATTTCTTACCTCTCCAATGTAATCTTCGAGTAGTCGAAGAAGCTCAGTCTCGCTGTAGGAACTCGATAGCTTCCCTATAAGAGAAGAAACATCCGCCAAGAGATTTCTCTCGATCTTCTCTTCCTCTTCTTCTCTCTCCTTTTTCGATCCGAGACCGCTCTAGTTGCGACCGAACATGAGGTGAAGGAAAGCAAGGTGGTGTGAAGAGAAATTCTTACGTATATGAGAATTCTTCTCTACACAAGGTATGCATGCGTAGGTATGTATATAGACAGATAGATAAACACATAGATAGATTCCTCTATACATATAGAGATAGTTATATCTTTGTATGTGATGGAGTGAATGTGAGTTATCTTCTATAGAGTGATAGGAAAAATGAGGAAGGTCTCGTTACGCTGCTGACAGGTCTCTCTTTGTCGAAGGAATTTCTCAAGCAGTAGGCTAGCGAAGAAAGGAGTTCTCCTCGGTCCTCTTAGTCAACATATATGCAATAGAACTGTGTGAGAGAGGAAGAGATATCTATATTCATCGACATCTTGCTTCACTAGGCTTTACCCCTCTATACATCTATAGGTACATAACCGACAGCTATGTAGCTCCAGAAAGGAAGGCTTAGGCTCAATCCAGAATACTATACACAACATACATGCAACCTTTCAACCTACGGCTACACCCTGTATCAAGGGTATATATACATATATATATGTACATATATACGCCTGGTATACGTGTACATATATATATGCTAGGTCTATCTCTGCATCATCTCTCTATCCCTATCTATCTGTGTATGCCTATCTTTGTATCTATACAGATACACGTACACAAGCCTATGCGAGGAGATATCGAGTCGAAGAAGGCTCGATTTGACTTTCTGTCGCAGAAGAGAAACTTCTTCATCTTCTATCTCATCTTCTCTTCTTGTATTTTGTATTCTGAAGAAGAATCAGAGAGATGAGCCGTCCACGATATCAGGTGTACATACACCAGGGAATCTCTACATCTATACCTACACACATACCTGTGTCGATATAACGAACAAAATAAGCTAATTTCTATCTTCAGCTGTAGTAAAGAGGTGGAGAAGATAGGAAGTGTGTAAAAAGAAGAAAAGCACGCTTCCAACAGCCATAGAGAAGACTCAAGCAACCCGCCCTTTCCTTCTTCAATTCTTAACTACTCTCTAGAAAAAGAAGAAAAGAGAAGATAAAGAGAAGTAAACCATCAAGCACTTCATCCTTTGTTACGATCCCTCCTCTCTCGGAAGCATTCATTCTACACGAGTTCAGAAAGAAAGAAAGTGATAGGTATGCAGGGGACATACAGGAGTAATCGAGACGTATATACGCTTTATACATAGGTACCATAGCCGGTTACCTCTCCTGTCTTGGGAGAGAAGAGAGGCTAATATTCACTCGAAGAGAGAGAGGAAATGCTGAAGAACGAAGAGAAGGGTACTTGTGAATGAAACATTTAGGATAGACTAGGGTGTGTACACGTCGAACTGTACATACACGCCAAGCATAGGAGAAAGGACTTACTCATGGATGAGAGAATCTTATCAATCCTCTCTTGTTCCTCCGGACTTTTCTCTTCATTCTCTTCTTTGACTAGACCTGCAGTTTCCTCATCCCGAGAAGACTTCTCCTCGACTTTCGAGGAAGCAGCCTTCTCCTTCTCCGGTGCATGGCCTTGAGCCATCTTGATAGATTCTCTAGACGAGAAGAATACACAGACTTCTATGTAGATACGAAGATGAACGTGACTTTTTCTAAATACCGGAGATCACAGAGGGATTTTGTTCACAACGAGGTGGATAGAGAAATCCCTAGATTTCTGTCCTTGGTCGTAAAGAGCCGAGAGAAGAAAAAGGTCGAGATACAGCGAGAGTCCTTTACCGAAAGAAAGAAGAGGGAAGCGAAGAAGAGAGAAAGAAGAAAGGACAGAGATGTGCTTGAGACCGGAGAGAACAGGAAGAAGGAAGAGGAGTGCCTTCAGTCTTTCATTGCCGGTGTCTGGAGCTGAGCTCCCCGGATGCGACGTGGCGGGAAAAGAGTGGTACCCAGGACGAAAAGAATCCTGAAAGAAGGAGGTAGAGAGAAGATGGAGATAGGCAAAGCCCTGGGGCAGAAGCAAAGGATTCTGAAAGATAAAACACAGCTCAGCAAGAAGGGCCTAATACTAGAAAGCAGAAAAGCAACCGACGTACGATGAAAAGACCAAGGACTCATACGGACGTGGAAGACAAGCGAGTCAGTTGGGGTGTATGTACACCCGACTATCAACAGGAGACGTGCCCAACGTTCGCCCCCAAGGGTTTAGGTTCTTCTCTCTCCTCGACAAAAGGCTGGTGTATCCTTCATGTAAGAGTCAGAGGTAAAGATGCAGAGAAAACAGAAGACTGAAAAGCTTGTTGAAGAGACCCAAGCAGTGGAACGAAAATGAGAGCGAGTGTCATCCGAACACGGCGAGGACTAGACAGGTAGAGACAGACACTGTTCAAAGCTGCTGTTAAAATACTCGGACCTCTGTATCAACGAGTGAAGAAATGGGACCAGAAAAAGCGACAACAACCGATGAGAAATGAGTGTCGGAGAAAGAGCAGACTCTGTATTTCAGGGTTACTCAGTTCCCAAAGCTAGGCCTAGGAAAGCGGTGCATTTCGGCGGCACGCAGAAAGGGAAGGTGAAAGTTGAAGACTGTAGATAGGAAGCAAGAATGTGACTGGACAAGAACAGAAGGTGTAAGAATGCCAACAGAGCCGAAAACCCTTTGAAGCGCAAGTCGAATAGAAGAGCAAACGAGGGTCTCAGATGACCGTGAAAAACGAAGAAGGTCTCCCGACTAAAATTCTCGTCACTGCATGCGTTTATAGTACCTTCCTTGCTCCCCCCCCCGGAAGAACGAGCCGACTGATTTTGAGAGTGTTTCAAGGCCCTTGAGGGCGCTTGTCTGTGGGGATCTGCAGATCAGTTCTTTCTCTTTCTGTCTTTCTCTTTCATCTCCCTAGCCTTGGTCCTCTTAGCAGTTTCAAGACGAACATTCCCGTGTTTTCAAAGGGAGAAGAGAAAGGAAGACAGAGAAATCTGCGTTATCGCATGGAGGAAGAGCTAAGGAACAAGGTCGGAAGGTTGGACGTTGACCACAGACCACGCATCTGGTGACTGTGAAGTGTCGCCTACAACTATCTTGGAGCTAGCAGGTTGAAGGGTTTCCATGTGAACACCTTCTTGAGATGGTTTGATTGTCTCTATTTATTTCCCCTGCATCAAGGAGATGAAGTGATAATCGATTTTGTCTCTTGTTTCTCAAAGTCAACTCTCATTGTCCGGCAACTGCTCGCCCCGCCCCAGTCACTCCCTCACTGCCCTTCATTCTACCTGATCCCCCACCTTCAGCATGTTCACTGCATCTACGGTAAACCAATAGAGCCTCTGACGTCAAGAAAGAGCAGAAATTCTTCAATCCTATCCATTTCCTGTCCATATCATCCGGTGGTCTTTCCACCGTACTCCCGTACTTTTGCTGAGAGTCTCGTGTTCGACGCGAAATCGCAGTTTTTCTTACGCATTGGCCTTCGGTTGGTTCGACAGGTATCTCACCAGCACCTCTCGCGGGTTTAAGGACTTACGTTTTGCGAAGTCGCGTTTCATAGTAAATCGCGTGGCTCTCTTTTCTTTCATTTGCTTTATTGACATTCAGTCATTCTACAGCTTTGAATTGCTTAGGAAGCGTCTCTCTCGGCCTTGCCTCGCTGTTTTTCTGCCGTCAGTCGCCGTCTCCCAAACGCTGGACTGCGTCGCCGATTCACTGGGGCGGCGCCGGAAGGTTGGTTCATAGTGGACTTGCGTTGTCTTCCTTTCTTTCTTTGTCAGGGTCTTATCTTTCTTTCAGCAAGTTTTCCTTCGCAGGTTAAGTTTTGTCCGTGTGGCCTTTTGTCTCTCTCATTCCAAGAGAGTTGCTTAGTTTGTCAGTTGGGAGCCGCCGCCTTCCTTCCTCTGGTCGACTCCGGCCGGAGCTCGAGAGCCGGTCGACTTTCCCTCCGTGGAATCCCTTCTTTTCTTCTGCGATTGATTTTGCTTGTCCGTTGTCGTTTCTTCAAAAACCACGGAGGTTATCACATTGATATCCCATTGGCTGGTGTCTCTTACAAAGTTATGTTTCCTTTCAACTCTCTTCTCTTCGGAGACGGGCAGAAGGCTCTCGAAGAGGACGAGGAGGAGAGACGAGTGATTTGACGTCTTTGCTCTTTTGCCGACGATCGGATTCTTCTGTTTTATCACAGCTTCCTTCCATTCCAACCAAGGAACTCCCGCCTCTCTTCTACAAATAGAGAAGTTTTGCGACAGAAGTTTGTGTCATCGACTCTTGCCTTCGCATCCATTGACAGGTGATGAGTGCGTTGATATGACGCGTCTCGTCTTGGCGCTCATTTCATTTCTCCCAGAGAAAAATAGCATCTCTCTCTGGCGTTTTATTCATGTGTTGTCCCCTTGTCCATTGGGAGTCGTTTTCTTTTCCTACAAGGGTCCTTACAGCATTTCTCGTATCTCCAGGAATCGCTCTCTCTGTCACCCCTGGATTGCTTCATAGCAGTAGAGTCTCGGATTGGTTTCTCTCTCACCAGACGTACTTTTCTTCGGAGAAAGCAGAGGAAAGCGAAACAATGGTGGTCTTTGAATCAGACGCAGTGATGGAGAGGCTCTCAGATATCTGTATGATGCAAGGCGTGGAGAGCCTCCCCAAGTCATGCTCTTTCGAAAAGCATATGAAGGAGTTGAACTCATCCATAGAATTCCAGACGAAAGAAACTTGTTGTGATAATGAAGTATCTGTGTCATCTTCTTCTTCTCGTTTTTCCCTTCCACCTTCTCCGTCTTTGCTATCTGAAGTATGCGAAATTCCGGCCTTTCTATCTCTTCTCACTTCAGCAGATATCGGGAGACTTGCGACGGTGTCTCGATGCTGTCATGAAGCTCTACATAAGCATCCCCCTCCGCCGCCGGTTGTGTCTTCATCTCTTGATCTTTTTCCTTCTTTGTATAGTAAGGAAGCTATCATGATAAATCCCACTCTCATAGAAGATCAAGATGACCCAAGACAAGAGAACCAAGAAGACAGTCCTCCGTCACCATGTAGACGAAGACTGAGTCGATTAGATCGAAAGAAACAGCATATTCGTAATGCTCATGATGATCGAGAAGACGAAGAAGAAAAGATTTACAATAATGCCTCAGCTCCCCCGTTTTCCTCTCTAGGCCATCATTCACTTTCTATTAGATCACCGGCTTCACATTCTCATTATCGAAACTCGTCTCCCTCTTCTTCGTCTCTTGTTCTCCTCTGTCCGCACTTGCGTGTAAGAGGTCGACGTATCCATCAGTGGCTTCCAAGTATCCACTGGGGGGTTGTGAGGTCGTTAGATTGTACCAAGAGTAAGAGTCGCAGTCTACAGGAAACGCAGACGTTTCTCTCCATGGCTCTACGTCTCTGCTGTACCTACAGCAGTCGAGCTCTCCGTCACGTGAACTTAAGTATGAATGGCCTGAGTGCGGCGACAGCCCCGGCTCTTGCGAATCTTATGCGTGTCTGTCCGAAGCTTGAAGAGCTAGATCTCACATACAACGGACTGGGTGATACAGGTGCTGTGATTCTAGCTGAAGAAGGTCTCCCGTACTGTCGAAGTCTGGAAGTCCTCATTCTCAATGACAATCGCATAGGCAATCGAGGAGCAGCTGCCCTATTACAAGCTCTTTCAAGACATACAAGAGATGTCTCTTCCACTTCTTCCTCGTCAATGATCTCTTCCACTCATATCAACTCCTCATTTTCTTCTTTTTCTCTTCCTTCTTCTCCTCCGCTTCAGGACTCTCCTCTTCGTCGGCTATATCTTCAAGACAACTTCATTACTTCCCCGTTTCTCAGAGAGACAGCTATCTCTATCTTGGCAGGCTCTTCTTCTTCAGCCTCGTCGTATCCCGCATTGAAGAAGTTATTCCTTGGGGGAAACCATCTCTCAGACATAGAGGATCTACGGATCTTTCTTAAAGCTCTATGTACAAGCGGCAACTTCAATTTGAAAGTTGTAGTTCTAAGAAAGAATGGCCTACCATCTTCTCCTGCTTTAGAGATGTGTAAGAGTGTCTTAGATCAGGCGACAAGACATGGAGCGAAATCTCTTGCATGCGGCTTAATGATGCTTGACTTAACACAAGGATGTGCTTCAAATTTTACAGCTCTTGTCGGAGGTGTCTGTCTTGCTGCTTAAGGAATCGTCGTCATCTTCTTTGCAGCGGGTGAAGAAGAAGTTAACGAAGATCGATGTACATAGTGAGAAGAAGAATAAGAGGTTGGGGAGGAGAATGAAAGATAGAAGGAGAGAAAGTCGTGGGGCGGAATTCTTCAAGGATGAGAAGAACTTGAAATCGTGAGTATAATGGACAGTCGGTTTCAATAGCTTTTCTTGCATAGAGACCGGGTTTTTTCTTCTCGAGAGTGTCTTTCATATCAAGTCTTCTCAGGCTTTCCTATGGCTTTCTCATTTTCTAGATCATTGAGTGCACAGACGGGAAAGGGGGTATGAGAAGCTTGCTTCTGTCGAGACGAGAAGAAGATGAAAGCTAGGTTTTATTCTTCTTGCGCTACTGTGTAGGTTGGTACTTTTTGTCTATGAGAGAAAGCATACTCTTTCTCGGGTCGCGTGTGAGTGTGAAGAAGTCTCTCGCTGAATGTAGAAGTGGGAGATGACAGAGAGAGAAAGAGAGTTAACCTAATTGATTTCACGTGTTGGGGGGATGAATGATGTTGGGGTGTATATACAGCTCAGTGGAAAAAATGTGAAGAAATCACACTGTTTTGTACAATAATACATCATGATCAGGCATTGAAGAGAAGGTCTAGGTTTAGATTTTCATATTGAAAAGACAGAAGGCCGTCCAAACACCTTCTAAATGTTCTTTTCTTTTTCATCTAGAAAAAGAAGAAAGAATCAGTGCAACTTTCTGCAAGGGTTTTTTCTTGTTTTATGATAGAGGAGAAGCACAGGGGGTACACCATCATTTTTGTCCCATCTTCTCTTTGTTGTTTTCTTGTGTGTCTTCTTAAGAGAATGATCGTCTTGAAAAGCAAGTCGGTTGGACTCTTCGCTTCTCTTTGTCGTTGTTTCATCATAATCAATAAGAGCGTGGTGACGCATATGAACTCGTATAGTATCACCACAAACATATATATACATGTACATTGTCACATACATGTAGAGAGAGAGAGACATATATAGAGAGAGAGAGAGACAGAGAGACATAGACATATACATACGTGTATACTGTATGATAGAATATAGGTGCAGATGAGCACACATATAGAGGGATATTGTCTAGATCTAGTAGGTGAAGGTCCATACCTGCCATGAAGGATCTAGTGGAGACACAAGCACACTCTTCGGGGTTGTAAAAGTCTAGATGATGTCGAAGTTAGTGATATGCGAGAAGGGAGTGACTGTCGATGAGTGAGAAAGAGAAAGTTAAAGAAGATATCTGGAGATCATTCAAAAGATACGTCTGTCTTCAATTTAAAGAAATGTTTCCTGTTGTGAGGAGGGAGAATGGAAAGGTTTTTTGAATACGATGGGAGGGCGGGGGGAAGGCTAGCCAGGTGTCTAGTTATCCACCCCTTTCGTGTCTGAGCGTGTCTTTTTCATTGTTTGGAAATGGTTCCTTTTCTTTTTTCTTCAATGGACTTTGACCAAGGTAAAAGAATATTCTCAAGAGACTCGTTGAGAAAACGCTTCTCTCTTCAAGATCTCTAGAGAAGACCTCATCTTCATGATCATCTGGGTGTCCCCTTCTTCGTCCAGATGTGGGACTTTCTGTCGGAAGTTCTTTGATGACAAGTCTTGTGTCAACATCTCACATTTCTGCAGAGTGTTCAGAGTGATTTCTACCATCTAGATAGGTGGAATCAACGTAGTAGCTTAGTCAAAGCCCTTTGGATAGGGAAGGTAGTATAGTAGTGGGTCTAAGTCAAGAAACCCAGATTCAAGAGAGAAAGGCAGGCACGTTCAAGGGAGCTAGCTATCTCTACTTCACTAGGTATGCATCTTTAGAGAGAACTGTCTTGTGCGGTGTAGAGATAGAGAGCAATGGGGCTACGTCTAAGTCTTGAGAGACGGAGATCGGTCGGTTGTTACGTCGTGGCGGTGCGAAGACGTGCTGGCGGTGAATGCCCAGCATTTGCCTATATTTGTTTCTCGAAAAGAGTTGAAATCAAAGAAGAGGTGCACAGATTACGTAAGAATCTACCTCACCCGGGACCTCACTGTTTTCTGTCTCTCGGTTCCAAGTATAAGGAATCCCGACATACGCGAGGACCGTGCATGATTGAGTGTCTATCACTCGTAAGTCATTTGAAGCCTATCTTCTTCATCAGGTAAGTTTCTCCGGTATGCGCGCCAGGAAATTAATGTTGTTTTATTCAGCGCTTTCGCTGTGCGCTACGGCATTAGCCGGCGAGAAAAGACGCCTGTCTGTTTGTACTCTTCAAAACTATTTGGCCGGCTTCAGAAAAGTGTTTACGGGCCGCTAGAAGGCTGGCACCAGTTCCTCTTTCAAGAGACTCTTGTTTCTACGAAAAGAACTGAAATGACAGTCGGGCAGAGGTGCTCTCTGGTTCGTAGGATAGCCGCACGAAAGCTTTTACTACGGCTCTTGACGTCCAAAGCAGTCAGCGCGTGTTTTTGAATCAGAGCTGGATGCTGTCCCGTTTATCTATTGCGAGTCGCTAAGGCAGACTATACCTTTTTTATAGTTACCAGCTGAGCATCGCCGGCGGCGGTGTCAGCGGGCTTGACATGGTCTGGCCTGACCGTATTCTGTTTGACCTGCTAGAACGTGTCTCTCCCAATCGTCTGTTGAGCCGACAGTAGGGAACTAGTCTTTTTAGGCTCTAGACATTTTGTTCTTCGCTGGAGATCGAGGCATTCTTTTAGAAAAAATCTCTTTCCATTCAGACCTTTAAAAGCTTTCGTATGATATCCTCTTCTGTATACTAGTGGTATTGGAAGAGGAGGCAGATTGTCCTCTCTTTCTTTACTTTCTTGTTCTCCCTTTCCGTCATTCTCTCGGATGTCCTTCTTCAGTGTTTCTCGTTCTTCTTCACGAACCTGACGATCTGATCTGATGGGAAAGTAAGAGGTTCTCCGCGTATATGTGCCCGCAACGGCTCGGATTTCCGCTCCCTGCACGACACCACGACTGCTGCAACCCAGGAGTAGAGAACACACTGCAAGTCATTTGTCCGAAATATCCTGGCATGGCATGGAAAAAGACCCGCATGGGTATGTTACTACCTCTGCTAAACCCCAGCAGAACACAAGCCCAGGTGTACGACGCTCCCAGGGTTGCTGCGGCCATTCCCTGTCCCGGAACGGGCCGAGACAGTCAGTCGCGCGACTCCTACCGCTGCGCCACCTCTGTCGAGCTACAGCTTCTGCGACTATCTGTTTTGTTTTTGACCGGCTGATGGCGCTTGCTCACCTTCTGTTTTTTTGTGCCGCGTCACCTGGGCAGCAGTTCGCTGGTTTGTCCATGCACCGTGTTCGGTACTTAAACACGACTTCCCTGAGGGTGTCCCGTCTGACAGGGGTCCAGAGTTTCGTGAGTGTTTGTTGGGCTTTCCTTCGTGCTCTCAGATTCCGAAAACTGTTTTGTAAGTCAGTACCCCGAGGGCACACGGCCAGACAGAGCGGCCATTCGGAGGTTCAAACCCAGCTGTTCTGTGGTTATGCTGAGGACGACAAGGAGAAGGGAGGTAGCTATCTCGCGGTGCAGACTCTGCAGGCAACAGCCCTGCCGGGAATTAACGAAGGCCGCTCCTT
This sequence comes from Cystoisospora suis, assembly GCF_002600585.1. NCBI lineage: Eukaryota > Apicomplexa > Conoidasida > Eucoccidiorida > Sarcocystidae > Cystoisospora > Cystoisospora suis. Next base: position 16,210 of record NW_027154278.1, read on the forward strand.
TTTCAAAGTGTGACATGCAAATACCCGACGATTCCCCTGAGCCACTGCAACGGGCGCCCGCGGACTGGGTGAATCTTTCGGAAACAGCTGGGCAACGCCTCGCAATGCTAAAAAAAGTTCAACAAAGCTGTGGCGGATGCAAAAGAATGATTTCGACTGTGCGCGGCACAGTGGAATAGTCAGAACCGACGATTTTGTTTTCTGTCCTGTCGGCTCTACGGCAACAAGAAGTGGGAGAAAGGGAATTCGGACAAAGATGGTCAAGAGCGCCTAGCGGCAGTCATCCTATCAGTGACATTTATCATTGCCTTTTCTCAGTCTATGCCTCTCTCAGAGATCTTCAATCTAACCCAGTCTAACGAGTGACTACACCTACGATATAGTGAGATCCCCGTGAATGATAGAGTGGACTAAGTAGAAGAGCTCCCGCAATCGATAAGGTTATCTTCAGTTGAAGCGGCAATAAGGAAGGAAAGCTGAGTAGATGTGTGGAGCAATAGATAATATAACATAGCGTGTAGCGTGAAGTGATTTTGTGTTGAAGATTTCAATCTGACACAGTGAACTCTCAGAATGGTACCTGTATCACCTCATAACCACAGAAGCCTCAAAGGTAAGAGTACAGTGA
>NW_027154279.1:0-436 GCF_002600585.1 Cystoisospora suis
CAACTTCAAGTTAACCTACCTCGGTGGAATACACGGGTTCTGCGCGTGCGGAAAGTTCACCGGGGTTCCTTGACCTGTGCACGACCTCCCTCTACTGCTATCTCGGCGATTGTCGCCTCCTCCGGGTATGGGACCGTTCCGTTCCTTTCCGAACCGCCTCGCCACGAAGCGCGGTCTCGGTATCCCAGGCGGTCCTATCTCCCGACACGCCTCTTACCGTCTCTGCGGGCCTTCACAGAGCTGTTCTTGCTCGCGATGCTTGCCTCTTTGGCCGAAGCGCCTCCCTCTCGAAGCTCTCTCTTCTCGCTGACCTGGCCTCATGTGCCGCACTCGGTGATCATCTGGGTTTGGCCCCCGGACGGACTCTGCGGTGGTTAGGCTGCCCTAGCAGCCCTCTGTGACTCCCTTTGGGGCCTTCATGCCTCTAACCAACTTG
>NW_027154280.1:0-274 GCF_002600585.1 Cystoisospora suis
AAGAAGAAGAAGAAAAGAGAGATACACACAACTGCAACGACAGACAGAGAGGGACGGTAACGGATGAAGGAAGTTAGAGATGAGACAAGGAACCCCATTTGCATGCATGCATGCAGTCGTCGCTGTGTGGACGTCGGAGATAACTCGCTTGTTTCTTCTTCTTCTTTTCTTTCTTGGCTTGTCTGTGAAATCTCATTCATCGAGCTGATAAGAAAGAAAAAGAGAAAGGCTCCTGCCCCGCCGTTGTCCATAAACAGACAGAAAGAGAGAGAGA
>NW_027154280.1:651-2025 GCF_002600585.1 Cystoisospora suis
CTCTCCCCTGTCTCCTGCTTTTTACCTCTGGAGGGATTTCTTTCAAGCGTATCCTCGATCTTCCTGCCTTCTTCTCTCTCTCTCTTGCTCTTCTTCTTCTTCTTGAACCTTTCTTGAGAACGAGGTGCGAAGAGAAAGGAGAGATGACTTAGGAAAGATTAGGGACCCGTGATTAATGAACAGAAGAAGAAGAAGATGGAGGAAGAAGAACCCCACAGTGCTGACGTAGCTCTTCCTGCATCAGTAGAGCAGAGACATACAAAGAAAGAGATAGATAGATAGATCAATATAGACAGATAGATAAGACGATAGATGGAAAATTGATATGCAACAGATAGATAGAAAGATAAATACCGATAGTATCACGGCTTATCTAGAAGAGATAAAGCAGAGAAGCAGTCTCTCCTGCTTACCCTACTCAAGATTCATAGAAAGAAGACATAGAGAAAGAGAGAAGGAAAGAAAGAGACAGAGAAGAGAGAGAGAAAGAAAGAAAGAGACAGAGAGAGAGATAGACCAGGAGATCAGAATACTGTACCGTATGTACGCTTTGTAATCTTCAAACACATAAAGAGTTTCGAAGAGAGAGAGAGAGGGAGAGAGAGACACCCCTCCCTGCAGAAGTTACCTCATCCTAGCTAGAGTGGATCTTGCGATGTCTATTAAATCTCTCTATAAAGAAAGAGTTTAGAACATCCCATTAAACAGACAAGCCTTCTCTCTCTCTCTCTCTCTTTCTCTCTATTTCAAGAAGACTCATGAAGGAAGGGAAGAGAGAGTGAGGAAATGTGTTCGACCAAGAAAAGCCGTCAAAGAGATGACGTCTCCGCAGAATTCTCTTCATCCCCCGCAAGCTTCCTACTGCATCTATACCTAGAGTTGGTATAGATTCTTCTTCGTTCTACTGGATAGATAGCAATAAAGACCTCTTGTCTCTAAAAGCATGAAGAGAGGACAGTAGCCCCCCTTGCGACTCTGTAAAGAACAACTAAGAGGAAGAGGAAGAAGAAGATCGATGCCTCTTCCTTCTGTATCGATTTTGAATTCCCTCCTAGTGTATGTACACCCCATCATGCGTAGAGCAAGATGGCCTAGTGACTTCAGCTGAAGTTCACTCGGAAAAGCAATCCCTTCGCCAAGCGAAAAAGAAACTTACATCATGAAGCTAAATAGCTTGAGAGATACATGCTACCTCATGAAAGATAGATAGATAGATTAAAGATAGATAGATAGATTAAAGATAGATAGATAGAAGATATAGAGATAGCTATACAGACAAGTAGACAGAGAGATGAATACACAGGTAGATAAATAGATAGATACACAGACAACTAGGCAGATACATAGATAGATAGATAGATAAATCAAAGATAG
>NW_027154280.1:2128-6931 GCF_002600585.1 Cystoisospora suis
GATGGATTGATATCCTACCAGGGGTCTGTCGAGCCATTCTTCAATATATACACAATGAAGAGGCACCTTAACCGCACGACCAGCCTGGATGGCCTACCCAAGAAGAGAAAACGAAGAAAGAAAAGAAAAGGTAAAGACACAAACTCTCCTACTTCTTCTCTATATTCAGCATCGCTATCTTCATCTTCTTCTTCTTCTCCTCAATACAAACAAGTCAAGGTGTCCCTTGATATAACTGGCTACCCACATATCCAGCCCCCTGTACATCTAGGAAGACATATACACAGACATATACATATGTATTCGCATGTATATATAAGTATATAGGTATATCCTACATATATATATATATAGCGCAGGAAGTCTCTCTGTACGTCACCTGTACAGCCCGCATATCAGAACATAGAGAAATGACGTATAGGCAAGCCGACCGCGGAAGAGAGACTAAAAGCTTTAGGAGTTGACGACGAAGACTTATCATAGGAAGATAAGAGGTCCGTTGGGAGAGACAGAGAGCTTGGAAGTTTATCTACGCCAGCACCCCCACAGGGAGATCCATTGGCGCTCTTGTCTCCTCTTTAAACAGCAAGAAGAGACACCCTCGAAAAGAAAATTCTCTCGCTTTCATAACGACCGGGTAGAGGAGATGTGAATAGGGAAGTAAGAGAGGGACAAGAAAGTTCTTTTGCTCCCGTTCTTCTTTATATTCATTAATCACTTAACCCTCTCTATACTAATGCCTCCTAGATAGATGGATAAAGACGGGTAGAGAAACTGAAGAGAGATTAAAGTCGAGAGACAGAGCGATCAAAGATAGAGAGGTGGATGGATAGACAGACACCTAGTAGGAAGATGTCCATATGAGCTGCTGACAGAAGGGAGGTGTATGAAGAGAGAGACAGAGAGACAGAGATAGAGATAGATAGATGTGTATGAATGAGGAGATTGTTCCTTTACCCAAGGTAAGAGTTGCGTGAGGAGCTCATGCCGAGGATAGACAATAGCCTTCTTCTTCTTCTTTGTCTCTTCTTTCTCTCCCTCTTTTATCATAATATGAACCGCCCCGTTAACCTCCCTGTAAGGATTAGTTGCGTTGTGCACCTCACTCTGCTGTAGCAGTCTCTCTATCTCTTCATCATCTTCCTCTTCTTCATTTATCTTCCCCCTTGTCTGAGACGTCGAAGCAGGTTGTCTATTGGAATTCTGGAGACTTTTATCTTCGTTCCTTTCTCCTCGTTCTTCTTTACACAGTTTGTCTTCTTCTTCATAGGAGTAGATCCACTCTCCCACCTTCTCTTTCTTCTTCTCCTCCTCCTCCTCTTCCTTCACCTGCTGCTCGAGATGTTCTCTGCAAGAATGTGTGCGAGGATGAGAATGCAAAGGAGAAGAAGAAGAGGGAGTGTTGGAGACAGAGAAAGAAGAAGAGAGAGAAGAAGAAAGTTCTCGGAGAAGAGGCAGAGGGGCCTTCTCTGTGTGGGGAGGCTTGTGGAAGTCCGCACGCACAACTGGAGCTGCAAGAGAGCCGAAGAGAGACGCCAAAAAAGTCATCTATAGACACACATAACATAAAAGAAAGAAAGAAAGAGATAAGAAAGAAAAGAAAAAGACGAAAGAAAGGAGGAAAGAAAGAGATAAAGAATTGGAGAGAAGTGCGTCAGTTTATGTTAGAAGTAAGGGAGCTTCTTCTCTTTTCTTATCTTGGAGTGATATAGAAAAATACGCCCCTAGATAAGGAAGCAAGAGAAGAAGAAATAGCAGGAGGAGAAGAAGAAGGAGATGTATGGAGGCATTCGCTTCTGTATCTTATCAAAGAGTAAGCAGTCCCAACTGCCCCTTCACACCTGTGCCTCTCCAGGTTTGGAGAGAAAGAAGAAAGAGTACACATACATAAATAAAGAAATACATAGAATACAGATAGATAGATAAACATACCAAAGATAGATAGATAGATAGATTAATGACAGATAGATAGATAAAGATAGATAGATAGGTTAAAAATACATAGATAGATGAAGATCGTTTGAGAAATTTAGGTCCTCCTGTGAGAATACAAACGTCAAGTGAAGCCTCACTCCTTTCTTCTCTTTTCTGATCGTTCGACCGCGTTGAGTTTGACTAAGAGAAAGAAAGAGAAAGGAGAAGAAGAAGAAGAAAGACTTACAGGGAGTAGAGTCTGATAGAATTCGATAAGCTTCAGAGCGACTTCTTCTTCCACAGAAATGTCCATACCATAGAGTGTATGCATAAAGTCATGCAGCTGTCGACGTACAGACACATGCAGAGACAAACACAAAGAAAAGAGACAGAAAAGAGAGACAGGAGAAAAGAGAGAAAGAAAAAGAGAGAAAAAAGAAAGGAAAGAGAAAGGAAAGAATGACACATCATGTGCATCCAGACATGCATAAAACAAGTGATGGGAAAGAGACAGATAGAGAGAGACGGAGAGATGAAAGATAGATAGACTCTAGATAGATTAATGGTACGTATATAGACCGATAGATAATAGATAGATTAAAGATAGATCGAACAAAGATCGGTAGAAAGAACTCCAGAAGTAGAGAGACTTCTTCTCTTTTTCTTTCCTTATCTGCGTTTTCGCTCCCCCCCCCTCCACTTCTACGATGCTTACAATAGTAAGCAAGAAAAGAAGAAGAAGAAGAAAGACGTATGGTTCGTAAGAGACTGAATGAAGAGATGCATACAGAGAGAGAGAGAAGAAGCAAGAGAGTGGCAAAGAGAAAGAACAACATCGATTTAGAATGTCGATGATATCGACGTCTTCCTTTCTTTCTCTCTCTTTATCATCTATTGATCTATCTTTCTACCTATTTTTCTATCTATCTATCTCTTTCTCGATCTATCTATCTATCTATCTCACCCCATCACTGTCATCTTCTTCTTCTTTCCTCTCTTCATTCCTAAGCTAGCTGAGCTGAGTAAAGAGGTGCCTTTCACGCCCCCATTCCTTCCTCGTCTTTTTTGCTTTTCTTCTTCTTCTTTTTCTTCTTCCATCTTTCGGGATAGACACCTCATTCTTATTCTCCCTTCTCTTATCTCAGCCAGGGGCTTCTTCTTCTTCATCTGTATATGCTCCGTACATACACCACACATCTGATCTTTCTTTTCTTCTAATGTCTCTTCGAAGTCCCAGTCTCTCTTTCTATCTTACAGGTGACTAGTCGAAAGAAACAGCTCCTTTTCTTTCTTCTCTCTTTCGTATCTCTTTCTTTCTCCCTCTTTCTTTCTTTCTTACCTGTCTATATCGAGTGAGTACGTAGGCGAGCCCGGGGTCTTCAACGAGACGTACAGGCTGTCGAGCTCCCGCATGCAGTTCGTTTTTATCCATAAACTGCATGTAGGCATATCTACGCATACACACAAGACCACCTGTCACACCGATCAGCCGAGATAGAGAGAGATGGACGAAGAGCAAAAGAAAGAAAGGGAGAAGAGAAGAGAAAGAGAAAGAGAGAGAAAGGAAAAAGGAGAGAAAAGAAGAACCCACATAGTAGACAAAGACACACAGACTGAGTGGTAGAGGGAGAGATAGAGTGTATCTCTCTATCTCTCCCTCTCTCATAGATCTATCTCTAGAGACACATCATGTGTATAGAGAGATATATATGTATGGGTATACGTATATACGGTCACCGTGGAGTGTAGATACATCTATCTATCTACCTATCTATATATATATGTAGAGTGTGTATGTATGTGTATTTCTATACAGTGAGCCCTTGTCCTTCCCATACCCTCAGCTACTCCACACATGGGGAGAAAGAGAAAGATCGAAATAGAAAGAGTAAAGACAGACAGATCATACATAGATAGATAGAAAGGCTGACTGAAGGTGGATAGATAGATAGGTAAAGAGTGGGTAGTAGATAGATAGGTTGGAGGTGGTCTGTAGCGTACCCTACTGTATGAGAAGGAAGACGACGTAGCTGTGGGTAAGAGAGAGATCGACTATTGAGGAGAGGCTTCTCCTCTAAGACCCGACGGCCATCCGGGTGCTCCCTAGGAAAACGAAAGAAAAAAGAAAAGAAAGAGATGAATGGAAAGCTATGATGAGCCGTGGTACATAGTCAATGTGGAATCTCTTGTTCTCCTTCTTCTTCTCTTCTGTAGACCTCTGCAAAGTCGACACATACAGATTCACACCTCTCAGGCGGCGGGTCTACCCACATCTGTATGCATCCCTGTGTATATACACCGAGATCGTACACGAATCCATAGTCATCGATATAGAGCTCTATATGTATGAACGTATCATCTACACGTAGATCGATATGCCTAACGTGAGAAAGAAAGAAAGAAAGAGATAGAGAGATAGAGAGGTCCTCGTTAGGAGGTGTATGTGTTGCTCTTTTGGCCTACCACATCTGTCGATGCATCTTATAGAGCGCATGCGAAGTGAAGAAGAGGACCTCACTAAGGGTTGCGATATGCTGATCTTCTGTAGGGCGAGAAAGAGACAAAAAAGCGGACCGGAGTCCTATCTCTGAAAGTCTAAGAAAACGTAGACAACTTCTCCCGACATCTCGAGCGAGATCTTGTAGAAGGAGAGAGGCATTCGGAAGAGAGTCTTCTTCTTCTCCTTTTGAAGAGAAAGAAGGAGGAGACGAGAAGAAAGAAGAGGTAGAAAGATGAGAATGAGGCGAGGGAGGAGAAGGAAGGAAAGAAGAATGATAGGAGGAAGGTTGATGTGCACAGACGAAACTTCTCCTGTCATCCCAAGTCGTATCAACAAAGGAATCTCCTCCATACGATGAAGAAGAAGAGGAAAGAGAAGAAGAAGAGGAA
>NW_027154280.1:7147-7304 GCF_002600585.1 Cystoisospora suis
AAGAGAAGAAGAGAAAAAGAAGATCTACATCTTCTCACGTGGAATTGTTGAGCGCCTCGATGAGAAAGTCGATCTGCCCTAGAGAAGGAGTCATTTCCTTCCAGGAGTATGTATCGGTCTCTTATTCATAAAGAACCTCTCTTTCTTTCTTTCCTTT
>NW_027154280.1:7584-8912 GCF_002600585.1 Cystoisospora suis
ACATACACCCCACATACATAGCTTATCTGAAAGCCTATGGAGAGAAGATGAAGTAAAACGTTTCTATGGAAACTAAGAAGAGAGTCTTACTTGAAACGAAAGACATCTCGAGCTAAAGACCTCGCTGCGACAAGCTGATAGGGTTCTATTCTCTCATGAATGAGAAGAAACTTTCTTTCAACAGAGAGGTCCCATGAAAGAGAGAGAAGAAAGACGGACGAAGAGAGAGAAGTAAACCTTCACTCTCTCTCTTGGTCTGCAAGTCTATAGAAAAGAGTCAGGGAGAAGGAGCACAAGGTTCTCTCTCTTATTTCAGAACTAGCAACGTCGAGCGATCAAGGGTTTATTCTCTTCTCTCTTGCATGCATGCATGCAAAAATGTTTCATGGGAGTCATCGAGTCTTCTTCTCCTCCCTCTCGCACATGTCAACAAGCGCCCTTTTTTGACTCCCATCGCTCATACGTACATACCGTCGAGTGTCCCCTTCGAGTGTCTCCATCGATCCCTGAAGACCAGAGTGAAAGAGGAGGAGACACCTCGTTGTGTTGGCAGAGGTTGAAGGAGAGCTCAGTCGACTCGCTCAAGAGAAGTAAATGAAGAAGAGAGAAAGAAAAGCATCTATCCCCAAAGCAAGCAAAGCTTCTTCTTAATCTTCCTTGATCTTTCCATAGGTGTATATAGAAAACCGAGTCACGCCATGGAGAGTCTCAGCCGAGAGGAAGAAAAAGAAGAAAGTCATGTATATAGATATATATATATAGATATGTATATATATATATATATATGTATATACATAGGTGCTTGCTTCTGTTGGCTATAGTTGTCATCATGGCCGCCTTTGAAGGTGTTAGAGTTTTGCTTCTTCTTTCTCCTGTATATACACTCGGTACATACTATCTCTACTCGATAAATCTCTCTGCAACTACAGCCACATGCGAGTCGGATGAATGAAGATCACCCCTCTCATCGCCACCTATGTAAAATTATATGGAGAGAGAGAGATACAGAAAATAGATAGATTGATAGATACAGATAGATAGATAGATTGATGAATAGATATAGACAGATAGATAGATTAAAGATAGATAGATTGATATAGATGCATAGATAGATTGATAGATGGATGGACATAGATAGATTAAAGATAGATAGCTTGATAGATAGATATAGATAGATAGATTAAAAAAAGATGGAATAAAGATAGATGGATTGGATAGATAGATAGATAGATTAAAGATAGATAGATTAAAGATAGATAGATTAAAGATAGATAGATAGATAGATAGATTAAAGATAGATTAAAGATAGATAGGTGGATAGATATAGA
>NW_027154281.1:0-1452 GCF_002600585.1 Cystoisospora suis
AAGGATCTTTAAACATCGAGAGAATCCCACAACAGGAATCACGTGGTTTAAAGTATTGTGGATGGACGGGACATCTACATGGGAACCTGAAGGTAATCTAGAAGGGTCTCAGCAGGTGCTAGCTAACTATTATAGAGGGATTCATAGGTCCGGTTGACTCCTACGTGAAAAGAGAAAAAATAAAGAGTTAGCTTTGCCCAAGCACGTCTTATAGTTCGATGCCTTTCAAGGAGAAGAGGGACGTTGATCAAAGGCAAGCCTTTTGTGGAAGGGGGGAAGAGGTGTCAGAGCTTTGGCTCTGCCCCGTGTGATCTAAGTGTTTGGTAGGTGTTAATGTCCGGAATTAGCATCGCTGTAAGTGTTTCAGAGAGCCCACAGGCCCTCTGGACATCTTCAATCTCCCGAGGTGTTTTCATCACGGCCGAATGGATACCTCGAACTCTCACATCATGCAGCAACCAACTAAGAGGGAGTGAGATACAGTCAGTCAAGGACGTCTAATAAGAGGATGAAGAGAGATCTCTCCCATAGGCTCAATGTTGAAAGTTAAATCCGCATGATAGAAAAGCTGAGTTAGTGCCTAGTGGCTTTGGGTTTATCAACGGGAAAATTGATTTTGAGTCCGGTGTAAAAACGTGTGTGCAAACCACAGTACACGACGATAGCCAAGGCGGGCCGGCCGTGTCTAGAAAGCACCCGAGGGAGATGAGATAGTGACACGCGGGATCCGGGGGAAGAAATAAAAAAGGGTAGAAAAGAGGAGGTGGATAATTAATCCACAGTGGGCAGCATGTTTTCGGTGCCATTTCCCCTTTCGGTGAAAGGTAAAAGAGAAGAGAAGCTGTCGGAGACTGTTCTAGGTTGGAGAAAGTGACCTTAACGAGTGTGTGTTTCAAGGGGAGCGGGCTGAGCTCCGAGTGTTTGAAAAGCTTCGGGAGTGGAGTTCTGAAGAGTGAAGACATGAGAGTAAAGAGGGAGAGCTGGAAAGGGTTAGTTCTTTTCTTTTCGATTTACCTTTGCTTGTTTTTCTTATGATGAACCGTCATCGAACTAACGCCCCGTAGGTGTGTGCATGAGTCCGTGATGAGTCGGGAGAGCGGAGTGGGACTAAGAACCGAGACTGAAGTTCCTTTTTTCGTGGTCGAGCCTTTTCACCGACGATCTCTCGTCGTGAATTCTGCGTTGATTACGTTTTCCCCTTGCTTGAGAAAACAGGACATGCCCGGAGGAGCTGCCGGTAGTCACTCGGTCGGAGTTTGGATCCCTGACCCGACTTGGGCCCGCGTAGTTCGAACCGTTTCGCGCACTTCCATGAAGCCCTACTTAGCCACCACAGCTACAGAGTGCCGGCAACCCCCTCTACCAGAATGCCTGAGCAGACAGGCGGCCGGCCCGCACCTCCCCCCTTAAGGGTAAGTCAGTAAGGGGGCCGCGAGCCTTCTCAGATCTGCG
>NW_027154281.1:1458-2602 GCF_002600585.1 Cystoisospora suis
CCTGAGAGTCTGACGGCAAGGGAAAGGGCGTTCACTAAAAGCAACTACTCCTTCCTTCCTCTACCACTCTATTTATTACAGAGGAGAAAATAATAACATGGACGAGGAACCTGATAACTGGAAAAAGGAGCGCTCCCGTATTACTCCCGGACCACATTAAGTACGTAGGCCGGTAGGGTTCGGTTGGTTACGAACCTCCACCAGGGCGGAGTCGCGTAGGTCTGGACGGATGGAAAACGCTACCCTCAGATAACCTGTCTCTCTCGCAACGGACTTAGCCACTAACCCTATTCTAATTTCTCAAAAATACACACTGTTCAACGCTAGAGTCCTAACACGATTATCTTAAATGGTGGGGGCTAACCTACGCAACCACAGCTGGTCCGCAACAATTTGGCCCGCTCCGGGTCCCGCAAGCGACGTACTTGATTCGCCTCCCTCGACGAAGGTGTTAATTTATAAAAAAAAGTTACGTTTTTAAAGTTCCATCACGAACACGACACTCGGTTCGGGGAACTTTCCATTGCACACAGGTTGATTCACACGTTCTGCCAAAAAAAAAAAAATCTCTTCGAAGATGAATATCCCGTCCGAGTCGCCCGGCGCTGCCCCACGTCGGCCGCGGTGCCGCGGTCGATCCGGAGGCCGCCGAACCACTCTGAAAAAAAACTAATAATCTACACTACTTGAGGCCATGGGGATCGGACGGCTCCTTAAAGCCCAGCTGAGTTCTTCCTTTTCAATACGATAGCTACTAGATTACACTACAAGGCACGGTGCACTAAGGTATGGGCCTTAGACGAAAAATTAGGATACTTATACGTGAACCACCTCTTGTCGGGCATCAGCCCTGACATCCCCTCCCCGTTGGAAAATAAGCCGGGGGCCTCAAAAGGGTCGCCCGCGTTCCTTGACCAAGGATCACGAATGAACACTTAGCGTCTTCTACGCTGACTACACTTGCGCGCCGTCTACGATCCCCACTCCGAGAATACTTTCTAAGAGTGTCCTGAGCATTAGCTAAATGGTCCTCAAGTTCCCAAGTAGTGGTCCCATCTAACCGCAAAATCTGAAATTCTAGCCCAGGACGTCTACTATTTTGCGATTCGCGATGATCTAAAAAAGCCTCTATCACGTATTCGTT
>NW_027154281.1:2931-3148 GCF_002600585.1 Cystoisospora suis
AAATCAGCTGCTGCAGCGGTTGGAAGCTGCAACTGCTGATACACAGTCTTTGGCTGCATGAAACCATAGCGTAGCTCAAACGGCGCACGCTTTGAACTCGAATGTTGAGTGCTATGGTACGCGAACGCTAGCGAAGGTAACACCTTGGCCCACTTCTTATCATCCCCCCTCAACGCACAACGTAACATTTGTTTAATAGTCTGATTCGTGCGTTCAG
>NW_027154281.1:3597-5257 GCF_002600585.1 Cystoisospora suis
GATGTCCCGCCAAAAGATGGTCATGAAACTGTTCCAACCTACCTTTACGGAGGTCACTGTTCGGTACGCAAAGTCGCCAACCCGCCTTTGTTCTAGCCCACAGGAACCCTGACTCACACTGGTACTCCCTGTGATCACGCAACAGTATCTTATACTCCGCCGCACCATTGCCGAAACTCTAAGAAATCTCCCTACACTTGCCCCAAACATCCTTGAAATCATCACACGTTTCATAGCACTGTGCCCAATCACCCCTGGAAAACTGCTGCTTAGCCGCATCAGCCGCAGCTTGACCCCCAGGACTAACAACAACGAAATCAGGACACCGTGAGATGACATCCGCGACAAAATTCTGCTTTCCCGGCTTGCGCACCACACTCAGATTGAAATCCGCAAGTTTATCTAACGAATAGCGTAACATAGTTGTTACTTGCTTTTGTTTCAACAATCTACTGAATGTAGCATGATCTGTCACGGCAGTCACCGGTTTGCTACCAACAAGCTGTTTGCATTTTGTCAACGCATGAGCAATCGCACGCAATTCACGTTCGTACGCAGGCATAAGCTTCTCTCGCTCACCGGTCCTCTTGGACTCGAAAGCCACAGGCTCTCCATCTTGCTCCATCTCCTCTCCGATAGCGTGTTTTGAAGCATCCGTTTTCATCGCAATAGGCCTGTCTAGATCAAATATCTGTACCGCGATGGCCGATTGCAACGTGTCTAAGGTCTGCCACAGTTTACAAATGTTCACCTCTCCACACCATGTCTGGTTCTTCACGTAACAGTTCATGCAAAGGATGCGCAAGTTTGTTGAAGTTGGGCATCACACGACGATAGTAGCCGACGGAGAATAAAAACCCTCCAAGCTGACGGCGGTCCCTTAAAATCTCCGGCCACTCGGAAATAGTTCGCACCTTATCAGGGTCGGGTGATACACCCGTAGGTTCAATTACAAAACCAAGGTATGGCACTTGTTGAGTTCCGAACTCACACTTCGAAAGCTTTACGAACAAACGGTGTTCACGCATTCGACGCAACACCATTTCTGAGCGCCGCTCGTGATCTTCACGAGTCTTCGAAAGAACGAAAACGTCAACCAAGTAAACCACTCATTCGTCTAATTCGTTCATAAAAGTATTCTGCGTCAACCGTTGAAAGGTTGATGGGGCACCGGAAAGACCGAAAGGCATCACCTTGAACTGAAAAGTGCCATACCGCGTTCTAAAAGCGGTCTTCCATTGATCTTCTTTTGCTACTTCAACTTGATGGTACCCCGCCTGAAGATCTAGTTTACTGAACCACTTCGCCTGCCCCAAACCATTAGCCAAATCTTGAATTTTTGGAATGGGGTACTCATCTTCGATGCGTATGGCGTTCAGAGCGCGATACTCGATCATTCATTGAAGTGACCTGTCATGTTTCTTTACGAAGAAAACCGGCGCTGCAATCGGAAACTGCGAAGGCACAACGGAACCCTTCTCGAACCACTCCCGCAACTGTTTCTTCAACTCACGCAAGTGTTCATCGGATAAGTTACAACACTCCTTAGGACAAGATGGAATCTCCCCGTTGGAATGAAGTGTTTTATCGCTCTCCTTCACCCCACCCGGAGAAACTTTTTGAAATAGATCCCCAAGCATATCTAAGACGCTTGCTAACT
>NW_027154281.1:5378-7110 GCF_002600585.1 Cystoisospora suis
ACGAGTATCACTTTCCACAGGCTCCAATTTAATAAATCCTAACCATTCCACCTCACCTTGTTTGATCCACCTCCTAACTTGCATAATAGAACATACCGGCAGCACGGAACTTGGCGCACGCTTCTTCGCCGCTCGCCCGCTGTTGTTCGCTTGATCGCCGCTTGAATTAGGTGGATGTTTCTGATCCACCGCACGGTCCCAATTTGCAACGTCCGCTGTCTGAAACGGTACGTCGTCTCCTCTAGTCTGGCGCGTAGTAGCGCGCGGTCGCCTTAGCCTTTCTTACTTTCTTCGGCTTCGGCGGAGGTGTCGGCTGAGCTCTCTCCAAGTCGAAAGTAAACGGAGGCCTGTCCTTCTCTCTTTTTTTCAATTCCTTTTCTTTCTATTTTGGCTGCCCCTGGTCCACGTCATGACCTTGCTGGGCTGCTTCTCGGGATCCGGTCGCACTGGCGGATCCACACGCACGGGCTGGTACTCCTCACACGGCCGCCCGATCTGCCGCACTGCTCGCATTTTCCGGATCTGGATCTTGCCGCACTCCGGATCCCACAACTTTGCATTCCGACCCGAGAAATTGAATCCTAATAACATGCGTTGCGCCAACTCGGCGACCCATAATGATTGAGCCTCTCCGGTTGCCTATCTGCAACGAAGCTTCACGCACGCACTGGGCTGCTGTTATCATTCGCCCATACGCAGACACGAACTCTAGCGGCTTTTCAACACTCTCCATGAGCAAGCCCAATTCACGTACAGCTTGAGGATGGATGAAGCTCCCCACTGAACCTGTATCGAACAACGTTTCCACTTCCACATCGTTGACACGGACAGGTACGATAGGCAACTCATCTGCCTCATCGTCCGAGAAACACGAGCTTTCCTGCTCTGAGGAAACAGAACAGGGCCGTTTGAACCTGACCCTTTTAGTACCCGATCTGCCGTCCAAGTTGCTCTTGAAAACCGCCGGTTCGATCTCTTTCGTTGCAGGGATCTCGATCCGTGAATCACTATCGGCGGTCGCCCGATCTGATCTGGGCTCATCCGCGCAACACTCCACTTGTTCTCCTGCACTTCCTACGGCCTTTGCGACCGCGCCAATCATTTCGGTGGGCTCAGCGGAGCTTGCGCTTGCTTTCCGTGGCTCCTCCGGCTTTGACGACCAAATCTCGACGTGCACTGAAAACACTCCAGCAAAAGCTGGGTCAGTGCGAGGAGCCATGTCCTCGAGCCGGGTTTTCGACTTTGAATAACTTCGCGAGGACGAGGTCTCCGGACCTCGTTATCCACCAATGAAGAAACGTGTTTTTTCTCCAGCTGCCCGTCAGCTGAAACTGTCCTGCTTCTTAACCTCGGCCACAAAGAGCGATTGTGTGAAAGCTCTTGCACGACGCACTCCCGAATCCACCCCGGACCAAATTTGGATCTCAGGAACCGACGGATGCATGGCTTCGCGGCCACTCCCGTGGACTCGCCAAAGTTGAAGAAGCGGTTTCCACACGTCTTTGGGTTCTGCGAGACCTCCGGGACGTCCCCCTGTGAGTCCCCCAACTTTCTCGGTGTTCGAAGGGCCGCCTTCCAACTACCCCCCTCCCCGTTGGAGAGGACCATGCTATTTCCCGCAGACCTTAAGCTCTTGAGTGACCGGACCTAGCCTCCGGTAGCTCACGTTTTGGTGTAGAGCCCCCCAATCCACAAACTGCTTCCATCCGGGATCTGTTGAGTTTGTTCGCCG
>NW_027154281.1:7193-7651 GCF_002600585.1 Cystoisospora suis
TCCCTCTGACTCTTTGTCATCAGTTCAAGCGATTTAGTCGCTACCACGTTTTGAAAATGGCAGGGTTTGGGACGGAGAGCAGGGGTCCGGCCGGCAACGTAGCGCGCACAGCCCGGACCCTGCAAAGCGGAGCCCAAAACAAGCTAGATCCCTTCCTTTCTCTGTCGGTTTTCAACTTTGATTTGAAACACCACGGCCTGCTAAGGCCTGCAAATGGCTCGCACGGCTGTGTTCGATGGCATGAATCGGCCTGCAGAGGCTTGCGCTGGCTCTTTTTGCTGGGCGTGGCTCATGGGGCTCTCCCCTGGGTCTCACCATCCCGGCCGCAGAGGAAGTGACGCAACACGCGTTAATTAAAGGATCACACAATCGTCAACGTGTTCGCCACTCAAAATGATGCAGAAGAATACTCCTGGGCTGCGCATGCGAGCCCGCGAAGTCACCCACTGCTGGCTTGC
>NW_027154281.1:8034-8342 GCF_002600585.1 Cystoisospora suis
CTCCACACCGGCCATACTCCCGTCAATACAACTTGGGCCAATCACAAAATCGGCCAAATTCGTTCCATGTCCCCCAGAAAGGGAAGGGTACCATTAATAACTTCTCGTAGTTCTGCTGTTTTCCCGATTGCTGCACGGTGAAGTTGGAGGCCTTTCTGTTCTTCAACTTTTACTATCTCCACGTTGGCGTCGGGGCTTTTCTTCCCCACTTTATCGCAAGCCTCCGGTTTGGGTGCTGTTGGGGATGAGGCCGGGCGGTGTCAGAGTTTCACTGTGCCCCTTTCTCAATAGCACAGGTCGGATCTACC
>NW_027154282.1:0-136 GCF_002600585.1 Cystoisospora suis
GCTTCTCTCCGTACTCTGCGGCATCTCCGGGGAGTCGTCAGGCGGCTCGGCGTACACGAGGGAAGACGGACTGGCCTCTCTGGACTCATGCACGGCACTGTTATAAGCAAACCCCGCCATCGCGAGATAGGAAACC
>NW_027154282.1:586-2357 GCF_002600585.1 Cystoisospora suis
CAAGGGAAGGGGCGTTCACTAGAAGCAACGACTGCTTCCTTCCGCTACCACTCTATCTATTACAAAGGAAAAAATAATAAAATAAACGAGGAACCTCCTAACTCGGAAAAAGAGCGCTTCCCTATTACTCCCGGACAACATTAATTACGTAGGCCCGTAGGGTTCGGTTGGCTACGAACCCCTACCAGGGGGGAGTCGCATAGGGTCTCGACGGATGGAGAAGGCTACCGTCAGATACCCTGTCTCTCTCGCAACGGCCTTATCCCCTAACCCTATTCTAATTCCTTAGTATTACACACTGTTCAACGCTACACTCATAACACGATTATCCTAACTCGTGAGCGCTAATCCTACGCACCCACAACTGGTCCGCAACGATTGGGCCCGCTTCGGGTCCTTCAATCGATGTACTTGATTCGACTCTCTCCACGAAGGTAATAATTTATAAAAAAAGGTTAAGTCTCTAAAGTTCCATCATGGACACAACACTCCGTTCAGGGAACTTTCCATCGCACACACGTTGATTCACACGTTCTGCCAGAAAAAAGAAGTTTCCTTCGAAGAAAAATATCCAGTCCGAGCTGCCCGGCGATGCCCAACGTCGGCCGCGGTGCCGCGGTCGATCCGGAGGCCGCCGAACCACTCTGAAAAAAAAATAATAATCTACACTACTTGAGGCGATGGCGATCACGCCACTCCTCAAAGTCGAGCTTAGTTCTCCTTTATAATACGATAGCTACTAGCTTACCCTACAAGGCACGATCCACTAAGGTATCGGCCTTAGAAAAAAAACTAGGCTCCGTATACGTGAACCATCACTTGTCGGGGCATCAGCCCTGACATCCCCTCTCCGTTGGAAAACGAAGCCGGGGGCCCTGAAAGGGTCGCCCGCGTTCGTTGACCAAGGATCACGAATGTACATTTAGCGTCTTCTACGCTGACTACACTTGCGCACTGACCAGCGCTGTCTACGGTTCTGACCCCGAAAATACTTTCTAAGAGTCTCCTGAGCACTAGCTGAATGCTCCTCAGGTTCCCCAGTAGTGGTCCCATCTAACCACAAAATCTGAAATTCTAGCCCAGGACGCCTACTAGCTTGCGATTCGCGATGACCTAAAATAGCCTCTATCACTTATTCGTTTTCAACTACCGGATCCTGCACTGGTGGTGCTCTTCTAAGATGAGACGGCTCGTCCTCCGCCGGCAGCAACAAGGACGCATGAAACACAGGATGCACCAACCATGACACAGGTAAGTCCAGCATCGCTGCATTCTTCCCAACCATCTTCACAATTCGAAAGGGTCCCACAAAGCGGGGCCGCAAGGCCTTCGAACACTCGGGGATAGAGAGGTTCGTCGACTTTAAAAACACACGCTGCCCTTGCTTGAATTCCACGGGTCTTCTCTTAAGGTCCGCGTACTTCTTCTGGAACTCCTGCGCCTTGAGAAGTTCTCTCCGAGCCATGCCGATCTTGATCTTCCTTTGCAACGGTAACAAATCAGCTGCTGTAGCTGGCAGAAGCTGCAACTGCTGACACACAGGCTTTGGCGGCACGGAACCATAGAGTAGTTCAAAAGGCGCATGCTTTGAACTCGAATGTTGAGTGCTATTGTACGCGAACTCTAGCAAAGGTAACACCTTGGCCCACTTCTTATCATCCGCCCTCAACGCACAACGTAAGATTTGTTTAATAGTCTTATTCGTGCGTTCAGACTGACCGTCAGTCTGAGGGTGATAAGCCGTAGACATACGTTGCTTGATATTAAGTTG
>NW_027154282.1:2402-2592 GCF_002600585.1 Cystoisospora suis
ACAACATCCCTGATAATGATACGCACAAGGTCGTGTTGCGGTTTGACTAGTAGGCACAAAATGCGCCATCTTAGTCAGCCGACACACAATGGTAGCAATGGAATCGAAACCCTCTTCAGTAACAGGTAAGCCTACAATAAGATCCAAACTAATCTCATCCCATGGTAAGAGCGGCACCGGCAGCGGTTGC
>NW_027154282.1:2613-3947 GCF_002600585.1 Cystoisospora suis
TCGCCTTTCCACGGGCGCACATGGTGCACGACTTCACGAAACATTCCACACCGTGGTCCATCTTCGGCCACCAAAACAAACTACGCAAAGCGATACGCGTCTTGTCCACCCCTGGATGCCCCTCCAAAACATGGTCATGGAACTGTTCCAACACATCTTTACGAGGGTCACCCTTAGGTACGCAAACTCGCCAACCCGCCTTTGTTCTAACCCACAAAAACCCTGACTCACATTGGTACTCCCCATGATCACGCAACACTACCTTAGGCTCCGCCGCACCATTGTCGGAACTCGGCGGAAACTCCCTAAACTTGCCCCGAACATCCTTGAAGTCATCACACTTTTCATAGCACTGTGCCCAACCACCCCTGGAAAATTGTTGCTTAGCCGCATCAGTCGCAGCTTGACCCCTAGTAATCACACCAACGAAGTCTGGACGCCGTGAGATGGCATCCGCTACAACATTCTGCTTCCCAGGCTTATAGACCACGTTAAGATTAAAATCCGCAAGTTTATCTAACCAATAGCCTAACTTAGTTGTTACTTGCTTTTGTTTCAACAATCTACTCAATGTAGCATGATCTGTCTCGATAGTCACCGGTTTGCTACCAATAAACTGTTTCCACTTTGTCAACGCATGAACAATCGCACGCAATTCACTTTCGTACGCAGGCATAAGCTTCTCTCGCTCACCGCTCTTCTTGGACTCGAAAGCCACAGGCACTCCATCTTGCTTCATCACTGCTCCGATAGCATGTGTTGAAGCATCCGTTTTTATCACAATGGGCCTGTCTGGATCAAATATCTGTACCGCGGTGGCCGATCGCAACGCGTCCTTAAGGTGTGCCACAGCCTGCGAATGTTCACCTCTCCACACCATGTCTGATTCTTCACGTAACAGTTCACGCAAAGGATGCGCAAGTTTGTTGAGGTTGGGGATCACACGACGATAGTAGCCGACGAGGCCTAAGAACCCTCTAAGCTGACGCCGGTCTCTTAAAATCTCCGGCCACTCGGAAATAGTTCGCACCTTATCAGGGTCGGGTGACACACCCGCAGGTTCAATTACAAAACCAAGGTATTGCACTCGTTGAGTGCCGGACTCACACTTCGAAAGCTTTACGAACAAACGATGTTCACGCATTCGACGCAACACGATTTCTAAGTGTCGCTCGTGACCTTCACGAGTCTTCGAAAAAATAAGAACGTCATCCAAGTAAACAACCACGAATTCGTCTAATTCGTTCATAGAAATATTCTGCATCAACCGTTGAAAGGTTGATGGGGCACCGGAAAGACCGAAAGGCATCACAGTAAACTGAATAGTGCCATAC
>NW_027154283.1:0-293 GCF_002600585.1 Cystoisospora suis
TCTTCCAATGCATCTTACCTTCTTCCAAAAGACAGCTAAAGACAGATAGACCATCCTAAAGAGACGCTTGAAGAGAAATAGCAAGCCTCTTCCATAGCGACACAAGAGATGGAGGGGACTTCTTCTCTTCTCTTTAAAGTATATATATATATGTATAGGTCTGTATGAATGTGTACCTGTGAATCTGTATGTATGGAAGTGCATATGTATGTGGGCATGAGGATTTCTATAGGTATGGAAGGGTGCAGTGTATATACACTAGAAGCGTCCCTTGTCACCTCCTTTTTCTCCTT
>NW_027154283.1:554-7781 GCF_002600585.1 Cystoisospora suis
AGAAGAAGAAGAAGAGAGGAGAGCGCGTGTCTCACGGAGATCCTCTCTTCTCGCCTTTCCTTCGCGTAAGCTCAGAAGTCGAAGTAAGCGTATGCGGTGTTTCACAGACTTGAAGGGAGAAAAGAATCTTTCTCTCTCTAAAATTGAGGAGAAGAAAAGCCTTGAAGAAGAAGACTCCATTTCTTCTTCTTCATCTTCGCCACCTAGTCATTCTCATACATCTTTTCCTGTAGATCAACAAGGGCTTTTGCCTCTGAAAGAAGAAGAGAAAGAGAAGAAGCGCCCGCCTTCGCTTCTCGCGCATACAAAGAAGAGAGATCTCTTCGTCTCTTCTTCTTCTGCGTCCCCTCCCCGGGCGGGGACTTCGTCGCTGCCCTTTCTCTTTTGGAGAAGAAGAGAAGAAGAGGAAGGGCGAGAAAGAAGCCGAGCTAGAAAAGAAGAAGAAGAGGGAGAGGAAGACGAAGAGAAGAAGGAAGAGAGAGAAAGTCATTTGAAGAGGTTCTCCTTCTTTGGTAGGCATTTCTCCTGGGGCTCTGTAGAAGATGAAGAAAATCGCTTCAGGAGATTAAGAAGAAGAAGGCGACGAAGAAGAAGAAGATTTCTTTCTTCTTTCTCTCCTTCTTCTTCTTCTCCTTCTACTTCGTTTCGGTTCTCTGCATCTCCCCCTAGTATCGATCCTGCGTTTAATGAAGAGAAAGATAAGATAAAAACCTCACATGACCATACAAGAAAGGAAAGCGAACATTTTTCGTCGTCGTCTTCTTCTTCTTCAACTCCTTCTCCTTCTTCTGCATCTCCAGAGATCTCTTCTTCTTCTCCTCCTCCTCCTCCTCTCTCTTCTTCTCTTTCTCATGACTCGATCTTTTCATGTGTAGACAGCGTGGAAGGCGATCGTACTACGCATGACTCGTCTGCGCCTCTTCCTTCTCTTTCTCAGTCTTTCTCTTCTTCTTCGGAGCATCAGGCGGCGGCTGTAAAGGAAGGAGGAGGTGGAGTAGAAGAAAGGAAGAAGACAAGAAAGAAAGATCAAGAGGAAGGAGAAACAGACATGGAGAAAGGAGAAGAATCTCCTTCCGTCCTAAGAAACAGTCATAGAAATCTTATACATGGAAGCGAGAGAGAAGAAGAAGAAAAGACAGCAGTTCCCCAGACCATTTCTCCTTCTTCTTCTTCTCCTTCTTCTTCTTCTCCTTCTTCTTCTTCTTCTTCTTCTCCTTTTGCAACTCGTGCTGATTTCCGTGAAGGGAGTTTACTCTTGAAGCTTTTGGTGTCTCCTTACGTCACTCTTCCTTCTCCTTCTCCCTCTCCTTCGCTGTCTCTCTCTCCTTCTCCTCCAGCCGTCTCTCGTTCATCTTCTCCTCTCGTATCATCTTCTTCTTCTCTTCTTGCTTCCTCTCCGACATCTTCTTCTTCTTCTCCCTCTTCTTCTTCTTCTTCTCATCAAGGACACTTCTCTCTCTTACCTCCTTCTTCTTCTTCATTGTCACTATCCTCTTGTTCATCTTCTTCTTCTCCTTCCTCTTGTTCTTCTCCATCTTCTTATTCTCTCTTTTCACTTTTCAGTTCTCCTTCCTCCTCTTCTCTTCCAACGTCAGCAGGTTTGTCTGTGTCTTTCTTTAGCTCCAAGAGGTGGCTCGGCCAGATGCCTTCGATGATCGGCATGCTGAAGGGCCCGGGAGAAGGAGAAAAGTCAGGAGGAGGAGAAGAAGAACAAGATAAAGAGCTTCTTCAGAAGCCACCTATCTCTCCTTCTTCTTCTTCTCCTTCGTCTTCTGTCGATGCAGAGAAGAATGGCATTTCTCCTCCTTTGCACGGAGAAAGTAAAACATGTTCTCTGGAGATGCAAGAAGGAAGTGTTGGAGAAGAAGAAAAAGAAGAAGGAAGAGAGGAAGGGAGAGTAAAGAGCGTTGGGGAAGAAGAGAAAGAAGAAGTGAAAAGAGAAGAAAGAGAAGTAGCATCTTCCTTAGAGAAGAGAGAGCTCAGTCATCAGGCAGATGAGAGAGATGTTGAAGAAGAGGAAGAAGAAGGAAGGAAAAGACAAGGAGAGATAGAAAGAGAGGAAGAAGAAAGAAAAGCAGATGGAGGAGGAGGTGTGGGTAGAGAAGGTCTTCTTTTTCTTTGTCGTGACGTGAAGAGTGAGGGAGGTCTTGACGTCTCTCCTGTAATGAAGAAGAATGGAGAAATCTTAACGTTCGAAGAAGAGAAGAAGAAAATGCAGAGCTTGTTCTCTTCTTCTTCTTCTTCGCCGCGCAACACGTCTTTTTGCTTATTAGAAGAACAAGAAGAAAGAGAAGAAGGAGAAAGAGAAAGAGGAGACAAAACTAGGATCGTCATCCAAGAGACGAGAAAGAAAGGAAGCGTTTTCCTGTCTACTTCGTCTTCTTCTTCTCCTTCTCTTCGTGCTCATGCACAGAGGCCTTCGGTGCATCGACTCAAAAAGGTCGCTTCTTTCTCTCCTCCTTCTCGACCCGAAGCAAGATGGATTTCTCTTAAGATAGGTATGTCAAGATCTAGATAGAGAAACTGAGAGATGTCCAATATATCTCTATCTGTCTCTATTCTCATTCCTCCCTTCTTCTCCCCATCTTCTTTTCTTTCTAACTCTTTCTTTTGTGTGGTTCAGGAGGTAGGGTTCCACGTGGTCGATGTGATGCATGCGGAGGAAGATGGCGAGATAAATTCTATTTCTTCGGAGGGCTAGATCAGCATGGCCTCTGTTCTCCCCAAGTCTACAAGTTCACCTTTCTCTCACATCGTAAGATGAAGATTAACAGGCAGAAGACAGGAAAAGAAGAAAAGGACACTCTTCCTCCTCTTCTTCTTCATCTTGCGTGTTTCATAGGAGAGAACAGAAAAGAGAGAAAGAAAAAGGCCACGATGACGCAAAGACGTTCTTCCACACGTATCTGTCCTCGGGATGACGCGCGGAGAGTGAATGGGTGTACATACACTCCAACACATCGCGAGAATCTCTTCTTTCTCGTCTCTCGTAAATCGCTACAGGATTCAAACATTGGTGGATAGAGAAATACACCTAAACACATTTCTATACATCACGTTTACACGTCTATATCTTTATATTTTCTTATCTATGCGAATTTAGAGATATGTATGTGGATGTGTGTTCGTATACATCATCGATGGAAGAAGAGGAAAAGACAAACCAAGGCCGGAAGTGAACTTGCTACTCTTTCCCACTCTTTCCCTCTTTCTCACTCTTTCTTTTCTTCTTTTTTCTTCCGAAAGAAGGACGTTGTATGTGGGGGACACACCCTAGGTCGTTGGTGTGAATATCCACACATCCAAACCCATAGATCGATACATAAATCGACCGAGCTAGCCATACACTCGAAGGTAGACATGTGTCTAGCTAGCGATTTGAACACACGACATTCTAAACACTCGTTTTCGTCTACTTCTTCTCCTCCTCTTCTTCTTCCCTTTCTCGTGTATCTTTTCTTTTTGTTTCGTTCCTACTTTTTCTCTTTCATTCATTCTTCTTCTTCTTTTATTTGTGTATTTGCTTTCTGTCCGTCTGTCTGTTCCTTTGCATGCATGGGTATGAGTGCAGGAGCACAGAGATATGTCTGGAGTTTGTGTTGTAATGTGGGAGATGTCTTGGATATTCTCGACGAAGGCTTTCGATCTCTTCATGATGCATGCGGGCTTCTCGCCAGCCAAACGCCTTCAGACAAGAAGACCTCAAGCGATCCAGAGACGCCAAGTGACCAGCACCAACAGCAGAGACATACACGAAGAGACGAGACAGGAGAAGAAGAAGAAAGAGGAGAGGAGAAGAAGAAGAACAAGGTGACGACAGAACAAGAAGAAGACGAAGAAAGAAGAGAGGAGGAGGAGAAGGAGGGGGAGAAGGAGGATGAGAGAGATCTTTTCACAGAGCTTCGAATGGAGGCAAAGAAACTCCGTGACACTTGGACGCATGCAAATGTAAGAAGAAGAAAAGGAGACGGGAGTTTCCTGTGTAGAACGAATCGATGAGAGGAGGGGATCTTTCTCTTTTAATGCAGTTCGAGAGAGATGTCTGTAGAGGTCTGTGAATAGCGTCTGTATCGGGTTCTCCATGCATTCTTCTTTCACCTTGTCTGTAGAAGACATCCATAGAGAGACGCGAGGTGAGAGTGTAGACATGCAATGCATCTGCGCTTGTAGCTAGTTACGCAACAAGAGACACATCCATGTATAAAGATGAAGGCATGTAGAAATATCCATCTGTAGGTGTATGCATGTATATATGTATATGTATATCTGTATTTGATGTATGTATGAATATGCCTGGGATATGTGGCACGTAGCTCTGTATGTTCGTGTGAAGTCTATCTTTTTATATCTCTCTCTCTCTCTGGGGTGCATAAGGTAAGATTCATATAATGGATTCCCTTCCGCATCAATCTATCTCTATATATGGACATGTATCTCCGCTGCTTGTCTTTGCTGTGTATTTGATGTCTCTTCTTCTTCTTGTCCTTAGAGTTGTAAAGACTTAACTTCCTTTCGAGAGACCCTCGCTAATCCACGGCTTTTCCCTCCCCCCTCTCCTCCTCCCTTTCTCTCTTCTCCCTCTTCTTCTTCTTTATCTTGGTCTTCTTGGTCCCCCATTGTGTGTGATGCGGACTTTGTGTCTGCATGCATTAAGCGTCATGACGATCTTCTCTCTTCTCCTGGGCTCCTCTCCACACTTGCCAAGTTAGACTTGCTGCAAAGGAGATTCACTTCTATCGCTGGAGGCCTAACCCCGACAGATCTTCTCCAGGCGAAACAGAGAGGAAGGGAGATCGATCTAGCTTCCCTAAAGAAGAACGAACTGATAGAAGATTTCCAGCAACACAAAGAAGAAGAAGAAGGAAGGAAGAAGACGTCGGAGGAGGAGAAGAAGAAGAAGAGCGAAGAAGAAGAAGAAATTAGCAAGGACAGTCAAGATGAAAGGCCTTCCAAAGAAGAAGAGGGAGAGAGAAGAGAAGAAGAGACAAGATCGAAGCAAGATTCCTTCTCAACTCCTGTAGGGAAATCTGGAGAGGTGCGAAAAGAGATACAGCAAGACGAGTCTAGTGAGAGAATGCATGAAGGTGCCGATGGAGAAGATTTAAGGAGAGAAAGAAAAGAAAAAGACGATGGCTATGGTATGGATCACCCTCCTTCTGACTCTTCATTTACTTCGAGTAAACAAGCTACGGCAAAACATCTCGAAGCCACCAACTCTTCTTTCTCTTCTTCTTTCTCATCTTCTTTGACACACTCTTCTCCTTCTTCTTCTTCTTGTTCTGTCGAGAATGGAATGAGAGGGAAAGAAGGAGAAAAAAGAAACTTTTCTCTTTCTCTGCAACGCGATGAATGGATTAAAATAAATGATAGAAAAGATCTCCTCACTGAGTCTAGTCTTAGTAACGAGAAGGAAGATAAAAGGATTACAAAAGACGGAGATACCAAGATAAGAAATATGTCTCCTTCTCCTCCTCCTCCTTCCTCTTCTTCTTCTTCTCGTTCTCTCAAGGCAATCCGATTTGGTGAAGATGTCCGCGTCAGGAAGTACGGTAAGGAATTAAAAAGACTCTTCTTCTAAATGTAAAGATTCTCTTTCCTTCATTCCACGTTCTCTGCTCTCTTCTTCTTCTTCTCTCTGGGGTGGGGATGGGAGGAGTTGGCTGTTGTCTTTGTCTCTTGTTCCCGGCTCAAGACAAAACTGCATACAGGAAAGCTAGCTTAGGAGCTAGTTGGCTATGTGACGTGGCTAGCTGTGTGTCTACAAGCTGTCTGGCGGATCTGGTTCAGTAGTGAGGGATAAGAAACATTGCGTCTAGTCAGCCACATCGAAAGACCGACCTAGACATATTTTTGTCCGAGTGGGGGCTTCATAAAGAGAAGTCCATTCCGTCTTTATATGCATGTGTTTGATGTATGTATACAGGTGTGTATGATCATACGGAGAAGTACACGTCTGTCTTTGCTTCTCTTTCTCTTCTTCTTCTTTCTTGTCTTCTTCTTTTCCTTGTTCCTGTACGCTGAGGTGTCTTTCTACTTTTCTTTCGACTGCGTCTCCTCTCCGTCTTTATTCTTGACGGCATTAAAATCTTCGATCATGTGTCTGTCTAGCGGTGTAGACACCGTTCTTGTCTAGTAGTAGCTATCTTGGCATCTAGGTCTATTCTGTGTATATGTACATGAAGTGGAGAAGCTATAGGTATTTGTCATCTATGTCTCTCTATCTGTAAAAAGATCTCCTTCTTGTGTTCGTCGCAGATAAAGAACATTCTTCGTTTTCTTCTTCACCTCGGCGTGTCTCAAAGTGCATCCCTTCTCCGCTCACTTCCTCTTCTTCTCCCCCTTCTTCTTCTCCCCCTTCTTCTTCTTCTTCTCCCCCTTCTTCTCCCCCTTCTTCTTCTTCCTCTTCTTCTCCTGGTGCAGCTGTGTCTTCTCCTATGCCAGCACGACGTAAGGATGACTTTTTCCCCCATTCCTCAGGTTTCCACAAGCTAACAGTGCAGGAGTTACGAAGACCTTCTCTCTCTTCTTCTTGTTCTCTCTCTTCTTCTTGTTCTCTCTCTCTCTTCTTCTTGTTCTCTCTCTCTCTTCTTCTCTCGCCTTGAGATGTGTCTACTTCTCTCTCTCCCCCATTTACACGGATGTCTACTCGTCAGAAGAACAACGGCATGAACTGTAGAGGAAGAGGAGACAGACAGCTAGACAGATTCAAGGGACAGATAGATTACAGTTAAGGGGAAACTCCTACCTGCACGTCTACTCTTTCAGTCCTTAGTGAGGAGACCTAGGATGACTTGAGAGTCCTGTCTTTCTTTACTCTTCTTCTTCTTCCTGATCCCGGGTCCGTAGAGTTCGAGAGGTGTATTGTTTAGTCTCTCGAATCTACCTTTAGTCGTCGCTTCTGTTGCCTAGTGCTGTGGTATGTCATGCGGTCTCGGCACGAGGTGTATGTACACCTCTCTGGAAAAATAGGCAAAAGTGACCACTCCCGCCGTACTCTGGTATCGGTCCGTTCCTTCATCTTTGCTTCGCTCCTTCTTCTTCTTTTTTCCCCTTTTCTTCTTCTACTTCTTCTTTGCTTTGTCTTTAACGATTTCTCTTCGTCTCACTTTCTTATAGCACTTTCTCATTGTACATCTCTTCTTCTTCTTCCTCTCGGTTTGTCGTCTATCTTCAATCTTTCTCCCTTCCATCTATTCATTTGTCTATCTCCAGTCTATCTTTAATCTA
>NW_027154283.1:7818-8003 GCF_002600585.1 Cystoisospora suis
TATCTATCTATGTGTCTATAATTTACTTGTCTGTCTGGAATGTGTTTCTTTCCTGTCTGTTAGGAGTGGGGTATTGGCGTGTGTCGCGCTTTCCTCTCTCTAATGAAGAAGAAGAAGAAAATCTACTTCCTCTTCAGTCACGACCAAATTTCTGTCCCACAACGTCTTCTTCTTCTTTTCTTTTT
>NW_027154283.1:8222-11462 GCF_002600585.1 Cystoisospora suis
TCCGTCGCTCTTCTTCTTCTTTAAAACTGCACACTTGCCGAATCAGAGAAGACCTTGAAGAGAAAGAAGAAGAAGAAGTGAAGACAGAGAAAGCGAAAGAGAAGGAAGAAGAAGAAGAAATGAAGAAACAGAAAGAAGAAGAGGAGGAGTGTATGAATGCCACGAATGGGCGGATGCCTCGCAGGAGGGCTCGGCAGAAGACTCGGGCTAATTTTTCCTTATCTTCTCCTCCTTATCCAGAAAGTGAGAAGAAGATGACTGTCGTTAAAAAGCAACTCATCTCTCCTTCTTCTTCTTCCTTGTCGAGCAATGGGGCGGATGGAGAAGGAAAGACTGAACGGAGGTCTTCGACAACATCCAGCCGAGGGCTCGATTCAGAAGTAGACACGATACCTGACGAGGTGTCTAGACAGCCGTCACCTGAGAGTGAAGAAGATAGATGTAGCCATGCCCTCTCGCCCGATCCAGAGGAAGACTTCGTTCACCTCGAGAATCTGAATGATCTATGGATGCTCGATATGAAAGAAGAAGTCTGGAGATATCTCCATTCCGGCACTTCTTCTTTTCCTCCTTCTTCTTCTTCTTCCTCTTCAAGTAGTCAGACACGTTCATTACGTTATGCCAACTGTCCCACATCTGCTCCTCTGTTTAGCTCTCCTTCTTCTTCTCCTGCTTCTGTCGGTCATCTTCCTCTCTCTCAATCTTCTTCATTTTCTTCTTCTTCTTCTTCTCCTCCTCCGACTTCTGCGAGGAGTTCATCTACACCCTGTATCTCCGCAGTTAAGAGAAGAGAGGACGAAGAAAAGCAAGATGAGAAAAAGTCTTCTTCTTCTTCACTCCGATCAGCGCCCGGGGTCCCTCCCTTTCATTCCTTTTGGCGTGTAGATCCAGAGACGCGCGAGAAAACACCTCTCTCTTCGGCGCATATCGACAGTGACGAGGAAGCAGAAAAGGAGAAGAAGAAGAAGGAGAACCCTGAAATTGAAGAGACGGCACAGGAGAAGACGAAGAATGAAGGAGTTGAGAAAGATCAAGACTACTCGGAGGGAGAAGAAGAAGAAGCAGACACACAGAGACAGAAAGGAAAAGAAGAAGAAGAAGATGAAAAGGAGGAGAAGCTCTCCCCAGACGTCCAAGAATTCTCTTCTCTCACTACAAGGAGGACTACTTACCCTTCTCCTAGAGACAACAAAAGAGAAACCCTCGATCTCCATCACCCTGACCACACAACGGACTCCTCTTCTTCCCCTACTTCTTCTTCTTCTTCCTCTTCTTCTTGCTCTTCTTCTTCTTCTTCGTTTTCAGTCCCTTGTCCGAGGAGCAATGCAGTGTTGACGCCTGTCCGCGTGTGTGTCGGTCAGAAGTCTTCTTCTGGGGCTTCGACGTGTCTTCTCCTCTACGGAGGCACAAACCACCACACCCGCCGCATGTAAGCCAAAGAAACAAAGAAAGAAAGAATAGAAATGCTACTCGACACTCTCTCTCTCTGCCTCTCTCTGTCTTTTCTTCTTCTTCCATCTCTCTCCTCCTCGCCTGTTCGTCTTTCCTGTGATGTAGAGGATAGAAAGGGGAAAAAAGAGAGAAAGAGACCAAGCAAGGAACTCTCTACGCTTCACCCAAGGCGCGTTACGTCATATCATAAAATGCATGCCCCTCCATCTTTCTTCAATCTATCCATCTTCCATCTAGTCTCATCTCTTCTTCAATCTATCTACCTATCTATGTTTAAGCTATCTATCTGTCTTTAGTCTATCTATCGACTTATCTGTCTATTTACTTCTCTTCAATCTATCAGTCTATCCTAAGTTTATCTCTCTCTATGTCGAGGTATCTGTATGTATTTGCATCGCTATCGATCTATGTATCTATGTGTCTCTTATCTATCTTGTAGATCTTGTGTCTCCATTTCTCTCTGTCTATCTCTATCATTCTCTCTCTCTATATATACCTTTATGTAGACGTACATGTATATAGTATGTGTGAGTATCTATGGATGTGTATATATGTATGTATGGAGATCTATATATCTATGTCTTTGTCTATCTCTTCTAGTTCTTTCCATCTGCATGCAGTCCGTTTGATCATATTCTTTTTTCCTATCCCATTCTTCTTCTTTCTTCCTTCGGAGATGGCCACCTGGCCTCTAGAAATTCTTTCCTCTTCTTTTCTTTCCTTCCCTTCTTCTCGCTTTTTCACTTCTATCTTCTTCATCTTTCTCCCTCTTTCTTTCTTTCTCCCTCTTTCTCCCTCTTTCTCCTTCTTTCTTTCTTTAGATTGTCTGATGTGTGGCTGTTCGATTTGACGAGCCTTCAATGGACGGGCCCTCTGGTCTCTCCCTGGATTCTCCCTCCTCAGCTTTGGTTCTCCTCCTCCTCCTTTTCTTCTTCTTCTTCTCGCGCTTTCTTGAAGGCTCCCGGGCATGCCTACCACACTGCATGCACCCTCTATACAGATACACTTCTCTCGAATCTTGAAGTGAGAGAAAGAGAAAGAGAGAAAAAAAGAGAAAGAGAAAGAGAGAAGAAAGAAAGAGATGACGATAGGACCAGAGAGCCAAGGGTCCCTCCAAGTCGCTGTGACACATCGCCGATCTTCTCAAGTCCGTCTCTACACCGTGAACGTCCTCTTTCTCATGAGGGCATTCGGCCTTTTTCTTCTTTCTCTTCTTCTGAAGAGGTGAGGGGTGGAAATGGATTTGCGAAGATGGCGAAGACGGAGAATGAAGATGAAGAAGAATCTTCGAAGAAATCCGTCTCCGAAGCGAACAACAAGAAGAAGAAGAAAGAAGAGAAACAAAATGTTAACTGTCAAGAGGGAGAAGAAGACGTTTTATCTAAAAGAGAAGAAGAAGAAGAAGAGAGAAGTAGAAGGAGAGGGAGAGAGATCTACGAAGAGAAGAAGAGGAACAACTTGATAGAGGGAGGGTGTATCGATAAGTCTTTCGGTCCAAGGCCTACTTTAAGAGATAGGGACCATGGTATCTCAGCTTCTCTTCTTTCTTTGTCGTCTTCTTCTTTTGATACAGCAGAGAGAAGAGGAGCAAAGATAGAACGGAAGAGAGAACAAGAATGTGAAGAGAAGGATATGTTCTTCTCTTCTTCTTCTTCTTCAAGTCGGCGTCGATATGAAATATTGCATGCAGCGCATCAAGCAAGGAAAGCAGGTGTCTTTGCAGCCCTAACAGTCCATCCTGATTTGAAAGATTCTTTTCTCTCTCTCGAACGGTTTCAAGAGGAAGGA
>NW_027154284.1:0-5342 GCF_002600585.1 Cystoisospora suis
GACTGCCTCGTTGGCAAATAACGCAGAATGGTGGTCAGGTTGCGAAAAAGGAGTCATAACAATTCTCAGAATTTTGTCACTAAGTGCCGAAGAGCCGTTTCAGCACCCCCCTGTCTCTTAGTCACAGTGACGGACGTAGAACCCACCGGCCGGCTCCACGCTGCCCGCTGAAAACCAAAGAAAATCATCTTACCATAGAAACCACAGAAGGCGAAACCGTAAAACACTCTCTTTTTCTTTTTCTCTCGCCCGCAAAGGTTCGGAAAAACTCCTCCCCTTTTCCAAGAGACCACTGTCAGGACCGTCCGGTTCGCATGCAGCCCGCTGCACGGGGCTGGTCACCGGCGGCAGTCTCCAGCCGCCGCTCCGATCTTTTTATTTCGTCTTCCTTTTTCTTTTTCCTTTTCTAATAGTGTTCAAAGTCAAAAAAGAAGAAAATTACATATATAACTCAAGAAGAGCCCGGGGAGAACCGCGGCCGCCGGCGTGCGGCCGCGCCCGGCACTCCGTAGGTACACTCAATCCCCAGGCCGTACGCAACACACCAATAAGATAGCACAAGGCAAGCGCAACTTATACAGCACACTCATTACAAAATACCACGGTACGATAACACAGGGAACCAACAACAATGTATCCATTCTTCACACTGTTGCGTTTCGGACTGGATGAGCTGACTCCTGAATTGAATGTGCGAAAAGAGGAGGAGCCTGACTACAACCAGAAGACAGCTTTTCAGAGATACTCCTGGCCAACACCGCTAAGCCACCGGGTACTACAAGGAAAGTACTCGGAAACGCCTGGCTGTCATAGTGTGGCCTATGCCGGCTGTCATAGAGTGCCCCATGACACCTGGTGTACAGTCACTGGCCTTAACAACTACACTAGTACTGTTGAGGTGTAACGCAGTTCCGCAATGTTTCTGCTATCCTTTTCAGTAAAGTCGGACGAAATTTGTCAAAACGTGCAATGTTATTTGTATTTAAACACTGAAACAGGAATCTCCGTGTGTAGTGTCATGCCCCTCCCTGCAGGATAAAACGGGGCCGCATGACAGTGGCCTCAGCACCGCACTCCTGCCGTTCAAGGACCTTCCCCTCTCGCGTCGAGCTTCCCAACCTCATGAGAGCTATACTGTAAACAGTCCCTATGTGTGTATTCATACATACATATGTATTTATACATCGAAAATGAGAAGCACATAGAATTAAAGTAGACAATGTCAACCAGGGAAGCGTCACAAGTGATCGTGCTTGTGAGTCTGGTCGCTTGTGACACTGCCCGTCCATGTCGCAACCTGCTCAAGGAGCGGGAGCGGGGGGGGGGACGTGCACCGATGCGCTGCCGGGAAGCAGCTATTCTTGGTCGATGAAACACTTCTACCGATCCAATCACTTTCCGTGACATGCTTCTGCGCTTTTGCACCTACACAGTCGAGTCGGCGCCGTGCGAACAGCTTCCACGGTTTTTTTGGCTGTGATGTTTTCTCGGAACTGACAGTAGCCTCACTAAATATGAGCTTTCCGGTGTTTAAAGCTCCGCCGTGTTACGGTGTTTGCTTTTCCTGCGTTTCGTCAGCTCCAGGAAAGACGGTCGTGTGCGCCCTTTTCGGTACCGCCCTATGTGGAAGAGAAACGCGTCGCTGGCCACCGATTCTCGCGTATGCAGCCGACACTTAGACAACACATGAACGCACTGGCGCGGCGCGGCACTCCCGTGACACAGTAACCGTACCAGCAGGAGGTTGACGTTTTCCCAACGTACCGATGGTCTAGACTGTGAGTCAGTTTGCTATGGTTTCTTTCCCGTCCACGCCAAACAGGATCCAAGCAACCGGATACTGCATCAGCCCTTTTCGTTTTCATGGGTGGCCTCGGCAGATTTTCCGTACTGCCCCGCTGTAAGACTTCATATGACACTCTCTCGACGAGGTCGCACTCAAGGCTTGGCACCATTTCTGTCGGCGCGCTAAGGCTGTAAGGACGACGAAAAAGACATACTGCGGCCATATCCAGTGGCCTTCCGGGAAAACGCTCAGACTGCTGTTTCGAACGAAAGAGCAGTTCGAGCGTTTTCCCCGAAAACACTCCCAGCCTGCTAGCACATGAGGTTCGCTTCTTATGGTCCGAGCCGACGGGAGAGGAGATACCTCCCGCTTTTGGGCGTTCAATGCTCCCGGCTTCGGACTAGACGTACTGACCTGGATCGAACATGTGGTGGTCTCTCGGAATTAAAAGCTTTCACAGAGTTTTCCCAGGCGATGGCCGACTACGCACAGCCCAGCCGAGTCCAACCGGAGCGACGCGGTTTTTTCTCGTAACGTTTCACGCATAATTTCAGTTGTTGTTCGGCAGTAGTAGTTCCTTAAAACCCGGGACACACTCCTAAGTAAGGTACGGTCGTGGCCGGAAGAGGGTCCCCAGGCAGTTCTGTCATTTACCCCTCGCACGCAGCTTGTAAGAAATGGGATCACCGCAGCGACTGAAGTGGAAGGTGGCTTTGTCCATAGAGTTGCCTTTTGGGTATGACTAACTTGGCGCTCTTCGAATTCTTACGACAAAGTGTCCGACATCCTTGCTTTTCTGCTGCAAGAGGAGCGAGTCAGAGATAATCTGCGCCAAATCCCAACGCGTACACGAGAAGCGCAGAGACGCAAGGTTACGCGCCTACAGGCGGGTGGGAAAGGGTGTCATATGACACTCAATGACAGCCCGTTGTTCCCCAGTGCTTACTTGCATGACCCGGCGGCTTAGCGTACGACACTCTATGACAGCCGGGTGTTTCCCAGTGCTTAGCTGCATGACCCGGTGGCTTAGCAGTGGTGGCTAGGAATGTGTTATGTAAGGTGATTTCACTGTGTTATCTAACTGTTGTACTTTTGTGATGAGTGTGATACGTAAACTGAGCTCCCTTTATGCTATTGTACTGGTGTGCTGCGTAGTGACGGGGGTTGAGTGTGCTTACGGAGCGCCGGGCCGCAGGGGACCCTTGGCGGTTGGCAGGGCCGGGGGAGACTTTTTTTCCCCGAGATCTTCTCTTGCGTTATATATGTATTTCTTCCTTTTTTCTGATTTAGAGCACAATCAGAAAAAGAAAAAAGAAAAAGGGAGAGGAAATAAAAAGATGAGAGCGGCGGCTGGAGACTGCCGACGGTGCGCGGCCTCCGGGGCAGCGGACCGCATGCGAACCGAACGGTTCAGGGAGTTGTCTCCGGGGAGAAGAAGAGTTTGGAGAACTTTGTGTGCTTTCTTTTGGAGAGTGAAGAGAGTTTTTTCGTTTTCCGTTGCAATGTTCCGCGGGTTCCATGATTTCCTTCAATTTCCACGGCCGGTGTGAGACCGCCCTGTAGGGTTGGCGTCGGTCAGTGACTATCCAGGGACAGAAGGGGTGCTGAAACGTTTCTTCGGCACCTGTTGAAGTGAATCTACGAATCCTTTGGACCCGTTGTTCGACGCTGAACCGCCGTTTCTCGTTAGTTGACGACTAGGCGTTCCACAGACACTTTGGGATGTGTCTGCGGGTACGTCCTTTGCGATACCCTGGCGCTTAGGGATGTGTCCGGGGCGACCACGAAGGAATTTCGGCACTTCGGGATAGTGCTGGAGCCAGTGGTCAGTGCGTTTTTCGACGTTCCGTCGCATTAAGGGGATATGACCGAGGTTTTTTGATCTCGGATAAATACTTGACCGTGTGCCTGTAGCAGGACCTGACCCGCCGCTGAGTGGATCAACCGTGCGCACAGGCGCTTGGCAGAAGGACATGAGAGGTTTCTGCGGGTTACCGCATATGGAAGACGTGAATTAAGAGCTGTGGCGAGTGATTTGGGGACTTGTTCCACATTTTAGAAGTGTGCGACGGTGTTGTGCTTCTTTCGAGAGCGGGGCTTCGACGGACCCATGTGAATGGCTTTTCGTTGGTGAGCCCTGTGGTGTATCCGAGAGTCCCCAGTGCATGAAACTCAACTGGAAACAGTTATCCGTTGAACTGACAAATCACAAGGGCACGTGTGTAGCTCATCATTCGTTCAGAAGGTCCTGCGCGAGACGAGGAGTCTGGCGGAACAGGCTGTGGATTAACCCGCCACGGGCTGTACGTCACAGTTAGGCAGGAGAGTAGCGTTATCGTTGATACCGACCCCTGCGCTCGTAGCTACATAAGCAGAGTTACCAGAATACTAATTGTGACAGGTTTCCTGTGCCCACATAGACATTTTGAGAGTGCACCGGATCTCTGGGACCTCAGTAGGAAGCTGCAGGTGACTGCCTGAGGTTTGCGAGGACGCTGGGACGTTTCAAGTCGTTTTACACGTCGCCCTTGGCTAGATTGTCACTGCGGATGACACCGAAGTGTAAGAGAACCGTCTTTCGGTGGTGGCCCTCAGTAAGATGTATGTTGCTGTGCTACGCTATCTGTCACACTGCGAAAGGTATGACACTGCTCTGTTGATTGCAACTTTCACGAACCCGACGTGGAGTGTCGGGTGCGTGTGTTGAGCATACCCTCAGTTGAGGAGGGCTCTCCCAATGAAGAGAAAGGTCTTTTTTTATGACACTGGAGAGCGAGGAGAAAAGAAAAAGTGACGACTCAGAGAGAGCTCATGTAGAGTGTGGCTACCGCGCCCCGGCAGCCGGCACAGCGCGCGCGCGGAAAGAGCCGGGTCGTGGTGAATCCTTTCCCTTTTCTCTTTACTTGCAGTACATGTGCATTTTTTCCTTGTGAGATGTTTTGGGGTTGCTGCGGAGTTTTACCCCAGTTTCCCTTCGGGCGGCTCCTTGGTTTCATGGTTCTGTTCAATTTCGCGGTAGCCGCCTGGCACTGCCGGGTACGATGTGCGAGTCATCGCCTATCAAGTGGCAAGCCGGTCGGCAGGTGGGTCCCGCTTCTTCCCAGCACTTTCGGATGTGATTCGGGACTGTAAGAATTTTCTAGCGCGTTGCATGCGACTCTCCGTTTTCGCCGGGCTGGCATTGCGCGGGCGCTTTGGAACTTGTTTGAGGGACTCCTACTTGGGGATGAATGTGCTCGGGGCGACCACCTGGGGAACATGGACGCTTCGTGACAGTGTTATAACCCGGCGTTAGTTGTGTCTTGCCACTGTGTCGAGAAGGGATTAGGGTGGGTCTCCGCCTTTTCAGGTGTTTCACCCGTAGCGCCGCGCTAGTGTTGCTTTTCTCGACGCATCAGCTTGCTTGGCTGTGCGAGCCGGCACTCAGAGCTGTGCTGTCACAATGCGGTCTTGACCACGCGGGCCCAAAGATTTGTGACGTAAGTCCGGCATTCTTTCACGCTGCCCGAGGGAATGGTCTTGTTACACTCCGCCGTATGACACTCACCTGTGTGTT
>NW_027154284.1:5602-5737 GCF_002600585.1 Cystoisospora suis
CCGAGGAGGCAGAAGTCTTCCGGAGAAAGAGAGAGGAGATTTTTTCTTCTTCGGGGAAAGTGTTTTCGGGGAAGAAGAGAGAATCTACGACTTCCGTGTTTTCGTGGGCCCCGATATCATGTTTCCGTTCTGCTT
>NW_027154284.1:5816-6028 GCF_002600585.1 Cystoisospora suis
CGAACAACCAGGCCGCGCGCCGACTGACAGGTGAATTCATAGTTTCCCCCGGCACTATGGATGTGACCGGGGCGTTATTGAAGGTTTGATGAGGATGTCACCGTCTCTTGAAAGTTTGCGGCTGGTGTCGGCGGGCAGACACTTTGGGATGTGTCTGCTCTGCTTACCCCACGTGGAGCCTCGACGCTTAGGGATGCGTTTAGAGGGGTCGC
>NW_027154285.1:0-3547 GCF_002600585.1 Cystoisospora suis
CCTGGCCTAACTACCTGCGGCTAGCTGCCTCCGGCTAACCCTTCGCCTCGGTCGTAGCCTCCGCCATGCGCTCCAACATCCGCAGTCGCCACCGGCAGCTAGCTAGCCGTTATCTCGCCAGCTGTAGCTGGTTCCTTATCGGAGGAGGGCCTCGAGGACAGTCAGGACCATGACTCGGTGAAGGAAGGACATCCGTGGGGGCCCCTTCCAAGACCGAAACGCACCTTGGCAATAGTGGCTGTACTTCTTCGAGCGCTCGAACGACTTGCAGCTAACAAAGCTGCTGAAGATGAGGCGGAGGCCAGCGAGCTTCTGTGGTACAGGTCAGTCGGCCGGCGGGTCGATCAGTGCAACGGTGTTGCTGGCAAAGCCTGACAGTGTCTCCCCCGTTGATCTCCCGGTACAGGGCGAAGCCGTCTCTTCCTTTTGGCGCAGGAAGTATGGGCCCCTCTACTAGCGAGATAGCTGCGCTTGCTTGGCCATTCGCAGAGGTTTGTCGCTAGTCGTGTACTCGGTGGTTGGGTCCACCACCACCCTCATGCATCCGACGGAGCAGTTCTGAGGGAAAAGCTGAGTAAAGGCTGGGCGCAGCAGCAGCGCTGCTAACCCTAAACCCTTGCTCCGGAGTATCCTCAGGCGAGGCAAAAAGCCGGAGTGTCCGTGCATCCGTGGCGCGCAGGCTTTGCAACGGGGTGCCTGGTGTTCGACAGAACAACCGCGGCGGCACCTGGCGAGCGGCCCGGAGACAATCGGCAGCAGGCGCCACATGTCCGGATACTAGCGGGCTGCTCCGGAGTCGCGGTAGTGCCAGCGGCAGTGAGCTGTAGGTTGTTTTTTCTTTGCCCCCCGATCGCGTTCTTTTTTAGTGGCAAGAGAATTTCATCCAGGGAGCCAGCAGCTCTCATATACCGCGCACTCTCCTGCAGAAAAGAATACCGAAGTTGGCTTTTCAGTTCAGAATCGGGTGGCTACCAGGGCAGTTTGTCTCGGTTGAATGCCGCACAACTCAGTGCGGATCTACGCCATGGGTCGCGCTCAGTCGTGAACGCGATGCAACAGCGTCACGCGGGTATGCAGCGGCTTTGTCCAGAGTATACGGAACAGTAGAGATTCGAGCCTTTCCTTTATGCCCGCTCTGACTTGGACGTAGCTCTGGTGTCACAATCAGCGATACTCGTAACTATTCTTCGTCAGCTACAAGCGCAGGAGCCGGTCTGCCACGCAAACACTACTCTCCGGCCTAACTGTGACGTACAGCCGGCAGAGG
This sequence comes from Cystoisospora suis, assembly GCF_002600585.1. NCBI lineage: Eukaryota > Apicomplexa > Conoidasida > Eucoccidiorida > Sarcocystidae > Cystoisospora > Cystoisospora suis. Next base: position 1,268 of record NW_027154285.1, read on the forward strand.
TTTCATCCACAGGCTGTTCCGCGAGTTCCCTCGACTCGCGTAGCAACTTCTCAGTGAAAGGGAACGCTTCACACGTCGTCTGATGTCTCGTCAGTTCAGGTTGGTAACGGTTTCCTGTCACGTTATAAACACTGGCGATTCTCGAATACACCACGGAGCTCACAAACGCAGAGCCATCCATACGGGTCTGTCGAAACCCCGCTCTACGAAGAATCGCCACGTCTCCTCACACCTCCAAAATGTGGGAAGGACCCCAAACCCCTCGCTACAGCTCATAATCAACGTCTCCTAGTAATCAATTACCAGCAGAATCCCTCAGGCCCACCTGCCGAAGGCCTGCACGCACGGCCGACAACAATCAACGACGGCCCGCAATCCTAGTACTATCACGCCGCCAAGTATTTCCCTCAAGAAAAGATCGCAGTTCAACGGCCATAAAGTCCTAAAGTCACCCAGCGCGAAAAACACCACTGACCGCGGGCGGAAACACTATCCCAAATGTCGAAATTCCTTCGGAGACACCCCGGACACGTCCCTAAGTGCCGAGGTACCGCGAACGACGTTCTCCCAGACACGTCCCAAAGCGTCTGTGGACTGCCTCATTGGTAACTAAAAAAAACGGCCGTCCGGCTGCGGAAAACGACTCACAACGATTCTCAGAATTCCGTCACTAGGTGCCGAAGAGCCTTTCAGCACCCCCCTGTCTCTTAGTCACAGTGACGGACGTAGAACCCACCGGCCGGCTCCACGCTGCCGCTGAAAACCAAAGAAATTCACCTTACCTTAGAAACCACATAAAGCGAAACCGTGGAACTCTCCCTTTTTTTCCTTTTTTCACCACCCGCAAAGGTTCGGAAAAACTCCTCTTCTTTCCCCAGGAGACCACACTCAGGACCGTCCGGTTCGCATGCAGCCACGGGGCAGGTCACCGGCGGCAGTCTACAGCTCCGATCCTTTTTTTATTTCGTCTTCTTTTGTCTTTTTTCTCTTTCTAATAGTGTACAAAATCAAAAAAAAAAGAGAAATACATATATAACTCAAGAAAAGAGCCCGGGGGCAAAAGTTTCCCGCGGCCCTGCCAACCGCCGCGCGGCCGCCGGCGTGCGGCCGGGCGGCCCGGCACTCCGTAGGTACACTCAATCTCCAGCCCGTACGCAACACACCAATAAGGTAGCACAAGGCAAGCTCAACTTATACAACACACTCATCACAAAACACCACGGTACGATAACACAGGGAAACAAAACTTATGTATCCATTCTTCACACTCCTGTCCACCACCGCTAAGCCACCGGGTACTACAAGGAAAGTACTCGGAACTGCCAGGCTGTCATAGAGTGGCCTATGCCGGCTGTCATAGAGTGCCCTATGACATCTGGCGGAGGAGATTCGGGACCGCGAGGTGCAGGAATACACTGGAATCCCCGGCTTGGTCTCTTTCTCGGAGTAACTCGCTGCACACGCAGAACCCAGACTTGTAAAGGTGAACGTGGGACCCGGCTCCTGAATCTGGCGCAGCGTTTTTGCTGCGATGATCGTCGACTTCCGAGATCCTAAGGGCAGAACCCTGATCCACGCAGTCCATGCCCGCTGAACGCTGGGGCTGGAGCTCGTCCTGGACCTGGCCGCGAGCTCGTGGTTCACTGCCCTGGCACGCGATGTCCGACGCAATGACTACAACGATGTAGGGCTAGTGCTGACGCAGTTGGGGCAGTCTTGGCAAGTCGCACGTTTACCGAAACCGCCAGTTTGTCCTGTCCTTTCAAATATTTCAGCGCAGTTTGGGATACCCCCCCTCGCGTCTACGGTTTTTTTTTTTTTCTGCCCGGCACCCTGCAGTGGGTCTCGTCACGCCAGTTCCTCGGCGCATACCGCGGCGCCCTCTGTGTCACAAGTAGGACACCTGGTAACCCTTCTCTACATAAGAGTGCAGGAGCCGGGTCGCCAGGCTAGCATTACTCTGTCGCCTCACTGTGACGTACAGCCCTTGAGTGCTTCTCTTACAGGCTGTTTCGCGAAATCCCTCGTCCCGTGCGGCAACTTCTTGGACAAAGGAACTCTTCGTTTCCACCGACGGCGCGTGCAGTCAGTTTGCGACAGTTCGGATTCCAGCCGTTGGCACTTGTGACTTGCGAGCGCTTCATGTTCACGGGTGAGAGACCACCCATACGAGCCTGTTAAAACACCAGTCTCGAAAGGATTACCCCGTCACCGCACACAATCCAATGCAGCGTAAAATCCGAGCGCCTCAGCTTATGAGCACACCCGACGTATCATTCC
>NW_027154286.1:0-2493 GCF_002600585.1 Cystoisospora suis
TAGAATCGAGATGATCTACAGGCGACACACAATATTACCGGCGATCAGTCGTGGACTGTCGACACTCTGTGATAGTGTCGCAGCCGGCCCCTGATTGCGTTTGGATACGCTGGATGAACCAAGGTGTTATTGTAGGCCTCGGACTTTCGAGGCATAATTTATGGACCTGTGCGCTGGCGTTATTTCCACGTGACGCTGTCAGCTGTGGTGGCTCGCGTGTCCCGGCACTTTGAGAGGTATCCGATGTGGGGCGTGTGACGGCTGGCCTTGAACAGTGCGTTGATTGAGGTGTGGCGCCCTGAAGCTTGGCTTGGTTTTGCGACACTTTACAACGAGCTTGGAAGAGTGTGGTGGGTCTGAATCTCGTCATCGGAAGAGTGTAGTGACTGTGAACTTCTGCGTTGATTCACTGGTGGTCTCGCTACGGCGAAGTCTCAAACGCTCAGCGTAGAGAGCTGCCTATGCTGACGTCGACTGTACGACTCCGTAACCGCCACTACGGACGCCGGTTGCGCACGTGAGAAACGTCTTGGATGGACAGAGCGCTCGTGGGACAGCCTGCGCTGGGGCGACAAGGGCTGTCACAATCAGCGATACTCGTAACTATTCTTCGTTAGCTACAAGCGCAGGAGTCGGTCTGCCANNACGTACAGCCCGCAGAGATTTCATCTACAGGCTGTTCCGCAAGGTCCCTCATCTCGCATAGCAACTTCTCGACGAAAGGAAACGCTTCACACGTCGTCTAATGTCCTGTCAGTTCAGTTGGGAACGGTTTCACGTCAAGTTATAGGCACTGGTGACACTAGGATACGCCACGGAACTCACAAACGAAAAGGCATCCATACGAGTCTGTCTAAACCCCGCTCTGGGAAGAATCACCACGCCCCCTCACACCACAGAGACAAGGGAAAAACCCCAAATGCCTCGCCACAGCTCATCAGTCCACTTCTAGCCTCCACTAACTCGCAGAACCTCTCGGACCCATCAGCCGAAGGCCTGCGCGCACGGTCGATCCACCCTACGCCTGCTCGCATTCTTGATAGTAGCACGCCGCCAAGTATTTCCCTCAGGAACAGAACCGCATTCAACGGCCATAAGTTCCCTAAGTCGTGCAGATCCGAAAACACCACTGACCGCCGACATCGACACTACCACAAAGTGTCGAATTCCTCCGAAATCACCCCGGACACGTCCTTGAGCACCGGGGTACCGCGATTAACGTTCTCCCAGACACGTCCCAAAGCGTCTGTGGACTGCCTCGTTGGCAAATAACGGACAAAGGCGGTCAAGATGCGAAAAACGACTCACAACAATTCCGTCACTGGGTGAGCCGTTTCAGCACCCCCCTATCTCTTAGTTACAGTGACGGACGTAGAACCCACCGGCCGGCTCCACGCTGCCTGCTGAAAATCACCTCACCATCGAAACCCCCTAAGGTGAAACCCTAAAAGTATCCCTTTTTCTTTTCTAACCACCCGCAAAGGTTCGGAAAAACTCTTCTCCCAGGAGACCACTGTCAAAACCGTCCGGTTCGCATGCAGCCCGCTGCACGGCGTAGGTCACCGGCGGCAGTCTGCAGCCGCGGCTCCGATCTTTTTATTTCGTCTTCCTTTTTCTTTTTTCTTTTTCTAATAGTGTGCAAAATCAAAAAAAATGAAAAAATACATATATAACCCAAGAAAAGAACCCGGCGAGGTTTCCCCCGGCCCTGGCAACCGCCGCGTCCCCCGCGGCCGCCGGCGTGCGGCCCGGAACTCCGTAGGTACACTCAATCCCCAGGCCGTACGCAACACACCAATAACATAGCACAAGGCAAGCTCAACTTATACAGCACACTCATCACAAAATACCACGGTACGATAACACAGGAAAACAAAACTTATGATGTATCCATTCTTCACACTCGTGGCCACCACCGCTAAGCCACCGGGTACTACAAGGAAAGTACTCGGGAACCCCGGGCTGTCGTAGAGTGCCCTATGACAAGGGCTGCGAGTCACAGTTGCGGAGAAGCGTACGGTGTTTCATTGATTGTGTCCTGGGCACGGCATTGAGAGACAGGCTCTCACGAGTCATCACAGACCCAACTCTGTCAGAGGGCGGAGCAGAGCGGAGACTGCGGCTGAAGTGGAGTGCTAGCTAGCCGCAGGTGCGTCGCTGCAGGTAGCTAGGCCAGGCCGGGCGAGAGAAACCGCAGTGACAACAAACTGAGTTTGAAGAGGGCGTCTCTTCATCTGTCTTGAAGGTATACGTAGAGGGTGCTTTTCGGATGGAAGCGTGATTGCCCTTGGATAGCAGTCGTCCCGCCCGCGCCCCAGATCGTCTTTGCGAATGAAGTGGCCTTCTGACTCTAACGTGTGCGTCGGCCGTTACCAACGGGGAAGTTGTTTTGGTTTCCCTGCCACTTTAAGACGTGTCCAAGAATGTGCAAACACTTTACGGAGAGTGCTTGTCCTAACTGGGACCGCGTCGTCGCGAGTCATCTGTTACCCA
>NW_027154287.1:0-1711 GCF_002600585.1 Cystoisospora suis
TCCATAACTAGCCAACTAGCCACTGCCCACTAGCCGACTAGCCACCGCCCACTAGCCGACTAGCCACCGCCCGCGACTAGCCGTCGTCCACAACTAGCCGACTACCCATCGTCCACAACCAGTTAACTTGCCAACTCCCCCACTAGCCAACTGCCAGGTCCGACTAGCCAACTGACCGCGGCTAGCCATCCCCTGTCGCCTTACTGCCAGGTTCGACTAGCCAACTGACCGCGGCTAGTCATCCACTGTCGCCTTCAAGCGGCCCTCTATGTGTGGTGACCAGGGGGGCCAAGCTTCGTTAAGCATATCTAGATTCTCGCGCCAAGTCTTGTTCCAGCTTATACCTTCAACTATATTCCGAGCCCCTTGAGCACCCCGGAGTGTCATAGCTATGCATGTGACAAGTAAGGTGCAATCTACTGAAAGCAGCGCACTTTTTTTCGCATCGTCTCCCCTGACATTCGCTCTCTACATCGAGTTCCGTCGAACCTTGGGCTGTCTGCGCGGCTAAAATAAAAAGAGATTTGGACGTCCGCTGTGATGCTACAAAGATTTTTCTCCGGGGAAGGCTCAACTGAGTCGATAAGTCTTGCGAGGCTGGAGAATCTTGGACAGACAGTCACAACGGAAGACACGAGCTTCCGGGGAAAAAACTTCTCATGCAAAAAGTCTCCCTGGCCTTTCGTCTCCTTTAACCAGTCCTCGGGACAGCAAGCTGATTGCTACATGTCTTTCCTTGGCCCTTTCTTGCTGTTCTCGGAGTTAAGGCACGGGGTGGGCCTTGCCTAACATGCACTGCCGGCAGAAGCTCCTCTATCTCGGGGGAGTTCTTACTTTCTGCAGGAGAGGGAGCCGAACAGCAGCCAGGTCCGCTCAATGCGCTTCTTCTACGCAGCTCAATCCGGCGAGCTACTTAGCCAGCCTTCATTGACTCAGCCGTATTCGTCGACATGGAGGCAGCTAAACCCGTCACAAAGTGTAGCCCTCGTACGGGCCCGTCGATGACACGCAATGACTGGTCTGCTCTGTCCGTGAGCGCTCACGTCCTGAGGAAGGTAGAAGACAGCTGTTTCTGTGAGAAGACCTTCTGGAGAGAAGCCCGTATTTATGCTGACGCACTAGCGGGTATCTGATGTCACAATTAAAGAAGAGTACTTCTCTACAAGTGCCTTCTATTTCTGACCGCTCGCTAAGACGTCCTTCCGCACTTAAGCGGTACTCTTCTCAACTGTGACGTACAGTCCCCGCCGTCCTCGACTGGAGACTGTTCCACGAGAAGGCGTTCTCGTGACAAGGGTCCCTGCAGGGTGGACACTACGCTCTTGTCACCACTCCTGCGGAACAAAACCCCTCAGCTATGGCAATAACTGTTCCACAGCCCTTGATATCTCAGTCTGTCCACGTGAAACACTTTCGAACGTTTGCTGCGCACGCGACAACAGCACGGCCACCGTAAAGTCAGCCACCAAAGTATTTACGCTCCTCCCGTCCCAAAGTGTCGCGAACCCCGGCGTAGCTCAGGCACAACACGGCAACCCCTATCCAACACATCCGAAGTGTTAGCAACGCTGAAAAGGCAACGGACGGCCCACCAGAACACTGTCCAAAAGCATCACTGGTCCACGCGACCCCTCTAAACGCATCCCTAAGCGTCGGGGCTTCACATGGGGTAAGCAGAGCAGACACACCCCAAAGTGTCTGCCCGCCGACA
>NW_027154287.1:2242-6417 GCF_002600585.1 Cystoisospora suis
ACAGGTGAGTGTCATACCGTGGAGTATGACACCACGAGTAGGAGGGGCGTTATCCGATACTGAATGACAGCTCGGTGATTCCCAGTACTTACTTGCATGACCTGGTGGCTTAGGACTGATGGCCAGGAATGTGCGGACTGTGCTATGTAAGTTTGACTTCCCTGTGTTATCCTGCTGTTGTACTTCCGTGATGAGTGCACTATGTACACTGGGCTTCCTTTATGCTATCTTACTGGCGTGTTGCGTAAGGACGGGGGTTGAGTGTGCCTACGGTGCCCCGGGCCCACCAGCCGCACGCCGGAGGCCGGCAGGGCCGAGGAAAACTTTTTTCCCCGGGATCTTTTCTTGAGTTATATATGTGTTTCTTCCTTTTTTTTTTAGAGCACAATCAGAAAAGGAAAAAAGAAAAAGGGAGAGGAAATAAAAAGAACAGAGGGGCGGCTGGAGCCTGCCGCCGGTGCGCTGCCTGCGGGGCGGCGGACCGCATGCGTACCGAACGGTCCAGAGAGTTGTCTCCAGAGAGAAGAGTTTTGACAAGTTTGTGGGCTGTTTCTGGAAAGAGGAGAAGAGTTCTGTGTCTGCCGGTGCGTGCAAGTGTTTCGCTGGTTCGATTATCCTCTTCGATTTTGTCGGCCAGCGTGAGATCACCCTGTATGGCTGGTGTCGGTCAGTCGGCGCGAAGTGGAGTGCGGAAGGGAGACGGCTCTCCGGCTTTTCTTGAGGTGATTCCGGGAGTTGCTGTGACTTTTGGCTGAACGTTTAACGACCCTTCGCTGATATCTGACGACCGTACATTGCACAGACGCTTTGGGACGTGTCTGTGTGGACATCATTCATGGTGCGCCGGCGCTTAGGGATGTCCGGGTGACCACGGAGAAATTTCGGCACGCCGGGGTCAGTGCTTCAGCGGCTGGTCAGTGCGTTTTCGACGCTGCGTTGCATTAAGGGGATATGTCACAATTAGAGATACTCGTAACTATTCTTCGTTAGCTACAAGCGCAGGAGTCGGTCTGCCATCCTACTGCTACTCTCCTGCCTAATCGTGACGTACAGCCCGCAGAGGTTTTGTCTACAGGCTGTTCCGCGAGGTCCCTCGACTCGCTTAGCAACTCCTTGGCGAAAGGAAACGCTTCACACGTCGTCTGAAGTCCCGTCAGTTCAGGTTGGAACGGTTTCACGTCACGTTATAAACACTGGTGACTCTAGAATACGCCACGGAACTCACAAACGAAAAGGCATCCATACGGGTCTGTCGACACCCCGCTCTGGGAAGAATCACCACGCCTCCTCACACCACCGAAATGAGAGAAAGACCCCAAATCCCTCGCCACAGCTCATCAGTCCACTTCTGCTAACATCCCCTAACTCGCAGAACCTCTCGGACTCAATCAGCCGAAAGGCCTGCGCGCACGGTCAATCCACTCAGCGGCTGCCCGCAATCCTCATACTAGCACGCCGCCAAGTATTTCCCTTCAAGAGCAAACCCATATTCAACGGCCATAAGTTCCTAAAGTCACCCAGATCCGAAAACACCACTGACCGCCGGCAGAGATACTATCACAAAGTGTCGAAATTCCTCCGAAGTCACCCCGGANNGTACCGCGAATAACGTCCTCCCAAACACGTCTCAAAGCGTCTGTGGACTGCCTCTTTGTCAAACAACGGAAAATGGCGGTCAGGTTGCGGAAAAGGAGTCATGACTATTCTCAGCATTCCGTCCCTAGGTGCCGAAGAACCGTCTCAGCACCCCCCTGTCTCTTAGTCACAGTGACGGATGCAGAACCCACCGACCGGCTCCAAGGTGCCCGCGGAAAACTAAAGGAAATCACCGTACCACAAAAGCCACATAAAGTGAAACCGTGAAACTCTCCCTTTTTTCTTCTTTCACCACTCGCAAAAGTTCGGAAAAACTCTTCTCTTCTCCCAAAAGATCACTGTCAGGACCGTCCGGTTCGCGTGCAGCCCGCTGCACGGGGCAGCTCAGCAGCGACAGTCTCCAGCCGCCACTCCAATCTTTTTGTTTTGTCTTCCTTTTTCCTTTTCTAATAGTGTTCAAAATCGGATAAAGGAAAAAATACATATTTAAATCAAGAAAAGAGCCCGCGGAGAATGTTTCCCCCGGCCCTGCCAACCGCCTCGCGTCCCCTGCGGCCGCCGGCGTGCGGCCCGGCACTCCGCAGGTACACTCAATCCTCAGGCCGTACGCAACACACCAATAAGATAGCACAAGGGAAGCTCAACTTATACAGCACACTCATCACAAAATACCACGGTACGATAACACAGGGAACCAACAACAACGAAACCATTCTTCACACCCCTCACCACCACCGCTAAGCCACCGGGTATTACAAGGAAAGTACTCGGAAACCCCGGGCTGTCATGGAGTGGCCTATGCCGGCTGTCATAGAGTGCCCTACGACAGAATATGACCGGTGAATTTCGATCTTTTCTTGGGTAAATACATGAGGGCGTGCTAATTGCGGGACTGCGGCCCGCCGCTGTGTGGATCGACCGTGCACGCAGGCCCTTAGCCGATGGATCCGAGAGGCTTCTGCGGGTCACTGCATATCAGAAGACGTAAATTATGAGCTGTGGGGAGTCATTTGGGGACGTTCCCCACATTTCGGAGGTGTGCGGAGGCCTGGTGATTCTTTGGAGAGCGGGGTCTCGACAGACCCGCACGGATGGCTCTTGGCTCGTGAACTCCGTGATGTGTTCGAGAGTCACCTGTGCAGATACCTCGACCTTAAACTGCCACAAATTAGACTGGCGAGTCATTAGGGGACGTGTGAAGCGTTCCTTTTGCTGAGAAGTTGCTACGCGAGGCGACGGATCTCGCGGAACCTTCTGTGGATGAAACCACCATGGGGTGTACTTCACAGTTAGGCAGGAGAGTAGTGTTAGCGTTGCAAACCGGCTCGTGCGCTCATGGCTAAAGAATAGGTACGAGAATTCTAGACACCTTGTGCCAGTTGGCTTCGGAGAGAACGTCGACGCGATGTAGATATGAATCAACGCTATGGAGACTGTATACAGAAAGAACCGCGTTGTGCGCGAACACGTTCAGGGCCAGACCCCCGCGGCGAGGCCTTGCCACCTTAGAATATCCACGGAGCATGTAGGGCACTACCGGAGAGAGGTGGCAGACCATAGCAGCAGGCTCCAGCTATATCGTGTTTCACATAAGGCGTATCCAAATGAAGCTCAGCATGTTTTGTCTTCTCAAGTTCATTGGCAGTGTTACCCCCTGCAGCAGCCCTGAAGTAGACGAAAGCTACCGGACTCCGGCTATTCTTTCAATCCAGTCCCTTGCATCAGGATTGAGCGTACAAAGTAGCAACGTTGCCATATTCCTTTGGAATGGTACCGTTTCTCGAAGGGCGCCGGTTCATGTGTGCCCTAGTGCGTTCCGTTTCAGTGTATCTCTCGTTAGCGAGCACCAAAGGTATCCTCTATCGTGGGCCGCCTGTTCTTGAGTTTGCGCCATAGAGCAGGACTGTTCTCCGCTGGCGTGCTACGGGGGGCTCCAGGGAATCTGGGGTGCGCCACAAGCCGTGGTAACGGGCGCCGGCTGGTACTGGAAGATGTGGTTGGCTGTGTGTTCGCCCCACGACAGCGCTTGGGGTTCACTGTCCGTACTGAACTTGTCTAAGTTGACGGCTCCGGGATGCGCCGCCACCTCCCGAAGAGCTAACGGGAGCAGTGCACGCGGCGGGCTTAATGCCTTCAGGAGTGAGACCGAGCCTAACTCCCGGGCTGCCATAAAGGGCCTTCCCGTGCGTCTGCGTGACAGACTATAACAAAACACAGTTCTGACGGGGTGGCTGCACAGTGAAGAGACACTGGTGGGTATCCTGCATGTATAGACATCTTTGTGACTAATCTCCCACAACTGTCATACTCCGCGGTATGACACTCATCTGCGTGTCCGGTGACTGAACAGGGCAGATAGCCGGAGTGTCCGCACCGCGTGTCACGAATGAAGGAAGAAATGAGGTATATTCAGATAATAAATATAGAGAGAGCTATTTATATGTAAATATATATTTATATATGTGTATAGCTATCTATACCTATATAGCATACTCCTTGTCACAATTAGTGTTCTCCTAACTAGGCATAGACAGTTACGAGCGCAGGAGTCGATTCACAACGATAACGCTACTCTCCTG